>NC_080676.1:7685000-7800160 GCF_030445035.2 Dasypus novemcinctus | reverse complement strand
CCCCCCTGGCTGCGTGTGCAACGGCTGGGGATATGCTCTGAGGAGGGTCTACTAGGCGCCCCGGCACCCCCAGATCCAGTGAGCCCCGGCTCTCCACTCCACGGAGCTTCCCAGGAGACCTGCCCCGCCGGGGAAGAAGTCTCAATTCGTTTGCAGATAAGCGCGCTCTTCCGGAGCGCTGTGACCCAGGAGCCCAGAGCACAGGAAGGTCAGGGCGTCCCCCTGCTGCGGAGGCGCCCCCCCCCAAGGTTCCCCCACAAAAGCAGCCCACGGCCATCTCAGTCCCCACGCCTGGGGCCCCGCGCCTCGGAAGCAACGTCAGGCAGATGTGTGGTGATAGGATTCTGCCATCCCGGTAGTAGACCTAGGAGTCTTGACTTTCCTTGTGCTAGAGCCTGAGCAGTGACCGGACCTGATTTTGCCCCGCCGCTTTCCCACCCTCCCAGGGTAGTCCACCGTGGCCGTTTCACAGTCAAGGTTAGTCCGAGGCCATGGGCATCAGTGTTTACCCCACGTTCAAGAGCCTGGGAGTGGCTGTGGTCAGGGCTAAAACCCCAGCTAAGTGTGTCTGGATCCCAGCCCACGTCCCTCTGCTCCCAGCAGGGTGGCCAGGTCCCTGCGTGGTCCCCGACTCCCACACGTGGCTTGGCGCTCTCCCGCTCTCGGCTTCTGTCCTCCCTTGGCAAGTGCGCCAAGACGCTCCAGCTCTCCCCAGCTCAGTAGAAAGTTTTCTACCCGCCTGGAATCCTGAGCTTTAAAATGTGTGTTCCTGCGTGGAATGGGTTTTGTGTCATTCTTGCTCCCTGTCCTGGGGCATTTGGTTCCCCACAAATACCCAGGCCAGGCGCCCAGACCCTCATTTCCCAAGCCGAGGTGGCCCGAGAGCAGCAGCGTGGCCGCGTCTTGCAGGGTGCCCTTGGGCCTCGGCGCCTGCGGACAGAGGCTCCAAGGTCTGGGGTCTCCAAGGCCGCCCCCGCCCCGCAGAGCTTGGGCGCTGGGAGGGAGCCGGCGGCCTGGCGAGGTCGCGGAGCGGCCACGTACCGTCTCAGAGCTGCCCTCTGTTGCCAGCAATCGACATCACCACCTCCGCCCTCGGCGCCCAGGAGCTGCGCCCACGAGAGGGGTTCGGACCCCCAAAGACAACTCAGAACAGAATGGGCGTGCTCATCGCCAGCCATGCCCAGAAGCTCCCGTATTTCTCAGGCCCTGGCCTCCGCTAACCGGGATAGCCCGCCCTCCTGCTCCTTGCCACAAGGCTCCCGAAGTTTCTGGTTCGGATAGCGAGGAAGCCCCAGCCCTGCGCTGACAATTCCCCAGCCGAGGCAAGGGGAGGGGGCAGCAGCCCTGGGGAGGGGCCAGGCTTGGGACGTTGAGTGCTGCCCCGGCCTCTGGGGAGACCCCCGGCTGGGCCCAGGCCCCTTTACTCTCAGCCACCCGGGCACTGATTTGCACCCCCCAGGACCACAGCCTGCACCCAGGAGAGCCCTTCTTCCCCCTCCGGCTGACTTACAATTCATCTTTTTTTTCATAAATGTTACATAAAATATATAAGGGATTCCCACATGCCCCACTCCCTCCCCCTTCCAGCTCATCTTGATGTGCACCTTGACACTTGGCTGCCCTGGGAGGGCATTGCATTTGGCTTCCCAACCAAGTTAAGGCAGCTGGAGAAAACTAAGGCACCCTTTCCCCATCCCCTCTCACAGGGCCTGGTTCCGTGCCCTGAACCAGGGCCTGGTTCCCGATAGAACTGATTCAAGACGCCTCCATCCTCACTCTTGAAATGTGGCAAGGAAGACACTTCCACCTGCTGAAATCCTTTTGAGACAAAGTCGGCTGAAAATTAATCAGTTATACTTGTGTTAGGACTCTTAACATTTTCACTTCTCCCCCAGCTATAAACTTCAAATTTAAGCAAATTGGGAAAGTAGAAGATCAATATGTTTTGTATGATCTATGTATCTTTTTAAAAAAAGATCAATATGCACAAAGAAAACAGAAATCACAGTATTCCCATTCCTTCCCAAAAGAGATAACCACAGTTTACATTTTGGTGACTTTCCACCCATCTTTTATTTATATTTTTAAACAAAAATAAGTCTAATATCCATAAGTAATAGGAGATATTTTATACAGAATTTGCGATTTTGTGGCTTTTGGGCACAGTCTCTGGGTCACTAAAAATATCAGTAATTGATCAATAAATCTAGGATAAATATTCCTCAATAAATATTCCTCAATAAATCTTGAGTCCTTTGCCAGCCCACAATCCTGCTCTTAGGGCACAAAGGATCTACCCAAATACTGGGGACTGCCCAGAGCTGGGAGAGTGCCTTCCGGGCTTTGCTGACAGCTGTCTCCCTCTGCTGGAAGCTCGGGGAGCCAGGGTGGTAGGAGATGAGGTCCTGGAAGAAAGCAGGGAAAAAAACCATGTCTGAAGAGCTGCCTAGCCTCCTTTTAGGACCAGAACCCTGTATCCCCAGCTGGCACACAAGACAGTGTCTGCAACCTGCATTTCCATTTACAGTTTTGGGTTGGTTTTTTTTAGGTACCGTACCAGAGAATGAGCCTGGGACCTTGTATATGGGGAGCCAGCACTCAACTACTGAGCCACATCTGTTCCCCTGAGTTAGTTTTTTTCTTCTTTTTTTTTTGCTTGTTGTTTGTTTTTTGTTGTTGTTGTTTTAAGGAGGCACTGGGGATTGAACCCGGGATCTCCCATGTGGGAAGCAGGCGCTCAACTCCTTGAGCCACCTCCACTCCCTACAGTTTCTTTTCATGGTTGAGTCAAATACACCATCATTTGAATCTTGGATCTCCCCCTTAGAATCTGTGTCATCTCAGAAAAATGGATCAAAGTCTCTGACCTTCATTCTAAAAACAGGAATAATAATACTCATCACATCAAGCTTTTGTAAGTATGCGAAAAATAAGAATTACATTTTCTGGCCTGGCGCCCATTCCAAGAAATCATCAGCACAAGCTAGCGACTGTTCCTACTATTGCTACTTACTGCTGGTGCCTCCAGCGTCAGCTGCAGTCTTGACTGCCCCCTCCCTCAACTCCTGGCTCCCTGCTCCCGTTAGCCTGAATGCTGGCATGAAGCCGGGTCCGCGTTCTCAGGGCCGAAGGGGTCAAGTCCAGCACCCTGGTCAGGCTGCTTGGGACCTACTGACAATCAGGCCTGGGTCTGGGCTGTTTATACTAGAACCGTTAAAACAGGAAAATATGCAAACCCTTCATTCACAGGGATCCGGCCATTGTTGGGTCAGAAATGATATTTTTGTTTCTAAAATAAAAGGTACGTTTGCTGCCACATACACACATACACTTTTTTTTTTTTTGGTGGGGGGGGGCAGGGGTCTACAGACCTGAGAAGGCAAAGCAAATGATCTGGCTCGTTTGCTCATTTGACCAGCTCAAGCAGCCAACTAGAAAAGCCCCTTGGCCTGACTGCTTGTGTATATTTGCTTCAACAAGCCCCATCTTCACTGCACTCGGTTCTGTACATCCACAGACCGGTCCCTTAACCATCACCAATACAAATGTCTTCTCCCTCTTGGACTTGACAAAGAGGAATTTAATAAATAACCGTAATTCAACCAGCCTGATCCCAGGAGACTCATCTGCACATCAGACTCTCAAGGTGAAAGTTTTTATTTATTTTTTATTTTTTTAATAATTTCTTTTATTTTTTAAAGTTAATAGATCATACAAAACGTTACATTAAAAAACATAAGAGGCGGCGGACTTGGCCCAGTGGTTAGGGCGTCCGTCTACCACATGGGAGGTCCGCAGTTCAAACCCCGGGCCTCCTTGACCCGTGTGGAGCTGGCCCATGCGCAGTGCTGATACGAGCAAGGAGTGCCCTGCCACACAGGGGTGTCCCCCGCGTAGGGGAGCCCCACGCGCAAGGAGTGCACCCCGTAAGAAGAGCCACCCAGCGCGAAAGAAAGTGCAGCCTGCCCAGGAATGGCGCCACCCACACAGAGAGCTGACACACAAGATGACGCAACAAAAAGAAACACAGATTCCCGTGCCACTGACAACAACAGAAGCAGACAAAGAAGACGCAGCAAATGGACACAGAGAACAGACAACCGGGGCAGGGGGAGGGAAATAAATAAATAAATCTTAAAAAAAAAAAACACACAACATAAGAGGTTTTACAGCACCGCTATCTGGGTCCCCTTAGGCTGGACAGCTTCTGCCTCTCTGGGACCGGTGCTTGGCGAGCTACACGTGTATGTGTATCTATTACGTTAGTTCCTCCAAGCGATTCTGATGAAGCCCGTGGAGCCACATTAGGGAAAACGGCTGGTCTCTAGGGAAAGTTTCTCCCGGTGGACTCCAGAACATAAAGATTCCAGTGAATCTTCCACTGGGATCACAGAGTTAGAAAGAGGCTGATTCAGACACTGGGTGTGTATGTGAGTGTGTGGTGGGGAGGGGGCGAATACCTATTTGTTTCTGTGTGCCTTTGTTGCTTGTTGTGCGTCGCTGGTTTTGTGTGCTTGTCTGAATGTGTCTTTGGTCTCCGAAGCCGGCCTAAACCAAACACAGGGGTTACGAAAAGGCCTCAGGGGTGACCCCTGAGCGCAAGGCAGGTGGCAGGCAGGTTTCCTGAAGGGCTGGAGCAGGGGCTGAGCTGAGGGCAGGAACCAGGGGCTTCCCTCTGCAGACCCACGTTCCTTGCTACTCGGGCCAGGCCTCTCCTTTGTTTGACAGAGGAGCCTCATCCATATCTTTAATCTCTGAGTCCCAAATTCATTTCCTGTGACAGAGAAGCTGATTGGCCCACCCGGGTCAGGTGACCACCCCTGGTCCTGTCAACTGGAGTTGTTGGCAGGGGGCCGCGTCTGGTGGCCCGTCCCTGTGGAGAGAGCAATCGTGGCAGTCACTGGAGACCAAGAGACACCCCAGAAGTCTGCTTTGCCTCATTCTGGCCCTCCAACCCCTCGGTCAAGTGCCCCAGGGCTCTTCATCCTAGCTGCACCTCAAAACCACCTACCAGTTGGTAAGGGGTGGTGGTGACAGCAGCACACTGTTGTGGATACAATAAAAACCATCGAGCTATATACCTGAAAGTGCTTCAACTAGAATAATTTATATTGGCTATATGTTACCTCAATAATTTTTAAATCACCTGAGGGGCCTTAAAATTGTGCCCAGGCCCCAAACTTGGGGGGTAGCCAGGGCATTAGAATTTTTCAAAGAACCCTTGTGATTTCAATATACAGCTTGGGAAGAGAACCAACTGGGAAGCAGCAGCAAATTTGGCTGCCTCAAAAGACAACAAATTAAGAGGAAAATTATTAACAATCTAGTGGGTTGCACATGGCTTATTTCCACTTGGAAATTGAAATCCTATCAGAAATTCACATCCTACTCCAAATTTCAAACGCCGTGATTATTTGCATCGGGCATTTTCTAAGTCTCTTGGTCTAAACATTATGTCAAATTCCTAAAGAAACCTGCCTTTACTGTGACTAGACCAAAAGATGGCCCGCCTCGGCATCGATGACCCCGCCTTGCTCCCTGTCCTCCACGTTCTCCCGCTTGCCAGGGCAGTCTCAAAGCTTCCCCTCGCAGGCCCGTGCCTCAGCATTCCCTGCCCCGGAGCCTGTGCCACATCTCCCTCCCTTCAGGAAGCCAGAGGGGAGAGTCTCTGCCTTCAGCCACAGTGGCGGACACTGATCTTCTCGAAATTCGTCCTAACCTACAGCAGGCTCGGGAGACATCTTCTTTCCTGCCCTCTCCCCTTCCTGGTAGTTTCTAAATGGTCTGGTCAGTCAGCCAGTATTTTATAAATAGCCATGGTGCACAAGCCATGAGAAAAATAGAGACGCCTCGCCACAGAGAGACCGTCGCTTGCAGAAGGGCCACAGTGGCCGCTCTCGGCCTGGTCTCACGTGGATTCTAAGGCACAGATTAAAGGGAGTCCTTCCTCAAGCCACCTGTTCTTCCGGGCCTTTCCAGCCTGGCACAGGGCTGGGATTCCAGCAAACCTAGAGAGAGGGGAGGCAGGAAGAAGGTGGGGGCTGTCATGCCGCTGACCCCTGCCTGGAAACAGGGACAGGGGGAGGCAGGGGGACGCAGGAACTGTGGCTGCTCTACAAGCTGAACCACCCTGAAAGCTACTCCCTGCCTCCAGGAGCAGCAGCACAGACAGACCACACCGCCTTCCAAAAGCCAGCAAAGGCTGTCAACACAAAAGCCAGTGACCGAGGAAGGACGTGCTGGAGGGTGGGGCTGGCAGGGAAATACTCTGGCCAGTTTGAGGCTGCAGAAAGTGCCTGGAGATGCCCCCAAAAGCCCAGGAGAGTGGCTCTGTTCTCCAAGTGTGGAACCCCGACTATCAGTTTCACCTGGGACCTGGCTAGAAATGCAAATTCACAACCCCATTCGGAGCCCCTGAATCAGGACTCAGGGGCGAGGCCAGCAAGCTGTGACTCTGGTGCACACTTAAGTTTGAGAACCAAAGGTCTACGCTAGGAAGTGGGGTCAGGGAATTACTCAACCCAGAAATCCTACACCTAAAACACATGGGCAGTCCCACTCTTAGGGTTCTCAGATCTTAGGGTTCCATGGAGCCTGGCCAGACCCCAGAGACGTCACCGCAACGAGAACGTCACCACTTCCTGCGCCCACTCTCCCCACCCCGCCACACCCACCCACAAGCTCTCCCTGCGGGAATGACTTCTGGCCCAGCCAGAGGCCTTCTCCAGAGGCCAAGGAGCTAGAGAAGAAGCCTCACTCCCCAGAGCCGTTACCAGTGTTTTTTCAAAGACCTTGGCAGTTGCCCACTTACCTACAGATGTTGCTGGGAGATCCCAGCACTTGAGCTGGAACTTCATTGGTTCACTATTGCTCAGGGGGAGATCAGTCGGAAATGGCTCTGAGGTACCTCCTGAAAACAAACAAGTAAAAAGACAGCGCTCACTGGGGAGCGGATGTAGCTCCGTGGTTGAGCGCCTGCTTCCTACGTACGAGGTCCTGGGTACCTCCTAAAAAAATATCTCTGACCCTCACATCCATGGCCAGTTGATTTTGACAAGGGTGTCAAGTCCACTCAATGGGGAAAGATCATCTCTTCAACAAATGGTGCTGGGAAACCTGGATATCCACACGCAAAAGAATGAAAGTGAAGGGTGGGCCTGTCCTGGATCCCAGCCCTCTGTCTTCCATCTGCTTGGCCTGGGGGGACAAGTGGGGAACCCTCAAACTGCCTGGAGGCTTAGTTTCCACATCTGAAGAGTAAATGGAGACAATAACAACAGTCTGTGGTGCGGTGTCCGCCGGGCAGGGATTGAGGATGTGTTCGAGTCACGTGGCAGAGACCACTAAGTGCCACTTTGGAGTTCAGGTCCAGAGCTCCTGCAGTGTCCCCCTGCACCTCGCTGTGGCGAGGCTCTGGGGCAGCTGAAAGCAGGCTAGGGGCAGGGTCTGAGAAGGCCCTTCACCGGCTCTAGTCTGGCCGTGATGTGTGTCTGGGGCCAGAGCTTCCTCTCTCACCTTGTGACCGACATCCCTCTACAAGCCCCCACCCCACCTTCCTAGGCCCACCTTCAGATCCTGGGCCAGCCGACCAGAGGAGCTGAGAACTCGGTGCTGACCGAAGAGCAAGACCCTGCCAGGGGCACTAACCTGTGGTTTGACCTTGGGCGGGCCCTGCTCCCGGGCGGGGCCTCAGTTTGCCCTCCTGGATTCTCTGGGGTTCGGGCATGCAGAGGAGCCCCCCAGCTCAGCAAGCACTTTATGGCATGCCATCAGGTGTGACGCCTCTGATGGGGGGTGGGGAGGGGCGTACCTGGAGAGGAGGAGGCTCTCAGACTGGCTCAGGCTTCTACCCTGCATTCCTTCCCTTATTCCAGGGACAACTGCGATTGAGTGGCCTAGGAGATGGGTAGTGGAGCAAGCAGCGGGAACGGAGCCTGGAGGGGAGCCTGGGAGTGGGCGAAAACCACTGGCAGTCAATTATTGCACGTGGGCACCAGCCAGGACTCACTGGGGGGTGGATGAACAGTGCAGGACTGAATGATACTGCAGGGACAGATGCAGTACATTGTATATCCTGCCATAACCCACTGGATGGACTGGGAGGGAGTGCGAACTACAATGTAAACTATTGTCCATGCTGTGTGGCAGTGCTGCTGGGTGTAGTCACCAAATGCAATGAATGTGCCTCACTGATGATAGGGGATGTGGATGTGTGGCGGGGGAAGTGGGGTATATGAGAACCTCTTAAGTTTTTTAAACTAATATTTTGTGTGATCTATTTATCTTTTTTTTAAAAGACAGTTAAAAAAAGAAAAACATAGCGCAGGACTAAGGCCACCTCATACTATATACATAAATTTACTCAAAATGAATCAATGGGGGAAACGGACTTTGGCCCAGTGGTTAGGGCGTCCGTCTACCATATGGGAGGTCCGCGGTTCAAACCCCGGGCTTCCTTGACCCGTGTGGAACTGGCCATGCGCAGTGCTGATGCGCGCAAGGAGTGCCGTGCCACGCAAGGGTGTCCCCCACGTGGGGGAGCCCCACGCGCAAGGAGTGCGACCGTGAGGAGAGCCGCCCAGCGTGAAAGGAAAGAGCAGCCTGCCCAGGAATGGCGCCACCCACACTTCCCGTGCCGCTGACGACAACAGAAGCGGACAAAGAAACAAGACGCAGCAAATAGACACCAAGAACAGACAACCAGGGGCGGGGGGGGGAATTAAATAAATAAATAAATCTTTAAAAAAAAAAAATGAATCAATGGCCTAAATATGAAAGCTAAAACCACAAATCTCTTAGAAGAAAACAGGGAAAAATATTCTGATCTTGTTTTTGGCAATGTATTCTTAGACATAAATGACACCAAAAACATAAGCAATAAAAGAAAAATTAATAAATTGGATTTCATCAAAATTAAAAATTGTGCATAAAAGTACATTATAAAGAAAGTGAAAAGAAAGCCTGCAGAATGGGAGAAAATAGTTGCAAATTATATATATGGTAAAGGTTTAGTAGAAGATATATAAAAAACTTTTATAATTCAATAACAAAAAGATAAACAACCCAACTAAAAAATGGACCAAGGAATTGAGTAGACTTTTCTCTTAAGAATATCATACAGGGGAAGCAGATTTGGCTCAACAGATAGAGCGTCCACCTACCACATGGGAGGTCCAAAGTTTGAACCCAGGGCCACCTGGCCCGTGTGGTGAGCTGGCCCATGCGCAGTGCTGATGCGCACAAGGAGTGCCCTGCCTCGCAGGGTTGCCCCTGCGTAAGGGAGCCCCATGCGCAAGGAGTGCGCCCCGTAAGGAGAGCCGCCCAGCGCCAAAGGAAGTGCAGCCTGCCCAGGAATGGTGCCGCACACACAGAGAGCTGACACAGCAAGATGACGCAACAAAAAGAAACACAGATTCCTGGTGCCACTGACAAGAATGTAAGCAGACACAGAAGATCGTGCAGCAAATGGACGCAGAGAGCAGACAACTGGGGGGGGGGGGGCGTGGGGAGGGGGGGAAGGGGAGTGAAATAAATAAAATATAAATCTTTTAAAAAAAAAAGAATATAATACAAATGGCCAATAAGCTCATGAAAAGATGATCAACATAAGCCATTAGGGAAATACAAATTAAATCCATAATGAGATACCACTTCACACCCCTAGAATAGTTATTTTTAAATGAACAATAATAAGTTTTGGCAAGACTATGGAGAAATAGGAACCCTCATACATTGTCCGTGACGATATAAAAAAAAAAATGTTGCAACTTCTGTGGAAAAAAATGTGACATTTCCTCAGAAAGCTAAATATAGAAGTATGACTCAGCGATCCCACTTCTAGACATATACCCAAAGAACCGAAAGCAAGGTCTCAAACAGATATTTGCACATCCATGTTCATAGTGGCATAGTTCACAACTGTCAAAAGATGGAAGCACCCCAAGTTAATGGTTAAACAGAATGTGGTATATACATGCAATGGAATATTATTCATTCATAAAAAAGAATGAAGTTCTGACAAATGTTACAACATGGATGAACCTGGAAGACATCATGTTGAGTGAAATAAGCCAGACAGACAAGGACAGATATTACATGATCTAACTGTTATGAAATAATTAGAATATGCAAATTCAGAGTCAGAAATTAGAATTAAAAAAAGAAATTAGAATACAGGTTACCAGAGGCGGGGGTGGCTGTGGGAAATGGGGAGTTCTTGCTTAATTGGTACAATTTCCAGTTGGGTGATGGAAACGTTTTGGTAATGCATGTTGGTGAGAGTTGCACAACATTGTAAATGTAATTACTGCCTCTGAATTGTACATTTAAAAATGATTAAAATACTCCTTAAAAGGGAGGAGGGAAGCAGATGCAGCCCAGTGATGGAGCACCTGCTTCCCATATAGGAGGTCCTGGGTTCAACCCCCTCCTAAAAAAACTATTTTAAAATAAAAATTAAATAATGGTTTAAATGCTATAATTTTCAATTTACTGGTAAAGTACATTTCTCAGAGACATAAAGCCTTAGGATTGTCCCTGTGCCCGTGGAGCCCCGAAACCCAGCAGGTATGCGGCCAACTCCTCCTCTCCAGTTCTTGGGGCTTGCCCTGGACAACTAACAAAATCATGATGGTGGGCCAGCCTTACCCCCAAAGCCGTGAATCTCTTCAGCTGCCCCCCTTCCTGTGCCCCATAACATCTGCGTCCCTTCTCAGCCTGAAGCAGAGTGGACATCACCCCAAATCCCTCAAGACTGAGGGGAGGGCAAATGTAAGAGGGGAGTGTAGCCCCTGACTGAGACGACTTACGGTTACCGTAGTTATTGTAATAGTGATATAAAAAAATAACATCTTAAATTTTTAAAAAAATGTTAAAATGGCAAATTTTATGTTGTGTATGTTACCACAATTTTTTAAATTAAAGCAAACCGACACAAAGGCTTGAAGGAGGCCGGTGAAGGCGGGCGCGTTCACCAGTCGGCGGCTGGGGCCCGGCCCGCTGGCCCCCTCGGGGCTCGCAGGGACGCGGGCAGACGCGTGCCGGGCGGCGGTGGCGAGAGGCTCCGAGGCCGAGCCTGTCGCGGTCCCCACGCGTGGTGCAGCCGGCAGCACCTGCTTCGCCTGGGGAATGCAAAGGCTCAGGCTCCGTCCCCACACACACACTTGACCTTGGGCTCAGCACCCCGGGGCGGGGCGCAGCGGCGGGTGCTGCAGCCAGCCCCCGGGGAGACGCCGAGGCTCGGCTGGAGGACCCCCGGCCCGGGAGCGCGTTCCCGGGCGCCCAGCTGCCGGCCCGGCCGCGGGAGGCCGAGGGCCCAGAGCACGCGCGCGCGTGGGCCGGGGGGCGCGCAGCCCGGGTGCCCGGCCCCGCGGGGCGTGCGCGGAATCGCGGGGTGGGATCCGTTTCGGTCCATTCTGGGAGGAATCGTTTGTTTCGTATGGGAATCAAAGCGCTTCCGTGGCAGCCCGGCGGCTCTGGCCACCGGTGGGGAGGCTGGCCCGGGCGCGGCTGTTCCCGATCGCGGGGGCGTGGGGGCCTGCACCCCGTCACCCACGCGGCTGCCAGGCCTCTGCGCCGCGACCCGGGGCTCTGCTCCCCGATCCACAGCCCCCCACCCCCACCCCGCCCTGCGTCCTGGGGCCACAGAGGAAAGCGGAATTGGCGTCCGCAGCGGGCCCTGCTCCTAGGGGAGTCCCCGCCCTCGCACCGCTGGGGGCGCTGCTAAGGTCGCGGGGCGCCCCCAAACGGGCCGGCCCCCGCCGCCTTCCATGGGCCTAAGGTCACAGAGCTCGCGGCTTTGGGACCTGGGCCTGCCAAAAGCGGCCCCCAAAGAGGACAAGCGCCACCGGGCTGCCCCAGAACTGCGAGCAGGAAAATGTTTGTTTGACCTGGTTACGCAGCACCTCAGCCCCGGCCCTCACGGCTACTCAGCGACACGTGGCAGACCTGTTTTTCTCCTAGTTTTGTATCCGTTTCACAAATAATAACAGAACATCAAAATAAGGAGAATGTGAGAGAGAGAGAGAGAGAGAAAGAAAGAGAGAAAGAGAAGCCCTGCCCTGACCCCCAACCCCAACCTGGCCTCAATATCCCCTTCAGGAGAAGCGGGTGTGGTTCAAGTGATTGGGCTACCGCATGCCATCTGGGAGGACCCAGGTTTGATCCCTGGGGTCTCCTGGTAAAAAAGAAAAAGAAAAAAAGGGAGAAAGCATGCCCACGTGGCGAGCCGGTGCCCCCGCAAGGGAGTCACGCAGCAAGATGATGACACAACAAAAGAGAGACGAAGGCGAGAGTCAAGGGGAAGCACAGCAGAGACCAGGAACTGCGGTGGCACAGGTGACAGGGAACCTCTCTCCACATCAGAGGTCCCCAGGATTGAATCCTGGTGAATCCTAGAGGAGAAAGATGAAAGAGAAGACAAAAAGAGAAATAGATACAGAAGATCACACAGTGAATGCGCACAGACAGCAAAACAGCAGGGCAGGGGAGGGGGAAAATATACCCTTCACCATGGGGAAAGGGGTTAGTTCTCTGCACATCCTAGCCAAACCAAAGAGCCTGCGCCTTGGACACAGCCCTGACTTCCAGAGGGGAGAAACGGTCTGTGCTGCAGACCTCCCAGGGCTTGAGGAGATAAGCAGACGCTCCTAAAACCGCCAGAGCATAGAGGCCCAACCCAAAGTTCAGGTCAAACTTCACATTTATTTAATTTTTAAAATAAAGATTTATTTTCTTTCTCCCCACCCCCACGTTGTTTGCACTTGTTGTGTCTGTTGTTCTTCCCTTTTTTGGAGGTATCAGGAACCTAACCTGGGACCTCCCATGTGGGAGGGAATCACCTAATATCTTGAGCCACCTCTGCTCCCTGCTTTGTTGTGTCTTTCATTATGTTTTCCTCCTTGTGTCTCTTGTTATGTCATCTTGTTGCATCAGCTCACTGTGCTAGCCTGTCATGTCAGCTTGCTATCTTGCTTGTCTTCTTTAAGAACCCAAACCTGGGACCTTCCCTGTGGTAGGCAGGAGCTCAATTGCTTGAGCCACATCTACTTCCCACATTTCTTTTCTTTGACTTTATTAGAATGCTTTATTGCACAAACAATATTATAGCAATCATGGCATTTAAACTGAAAGTGAACGCTAATGAAATGATTATTTTCATTTTTCCATGTTGCTACACAGCTCATGAGTATTTAGCCAACTGCATGATATTCCACCATGTGGATGTGACCTGATTCATTTAACTTCCCATTTAGGGTGTTTTCAAGTTTTTCACTATTATAAAAAGAAAATATTGCAACAGGCATCTTTGATATTTGACTATATCTTTAACTTCTTTCTTGGCAAATGTGCACTCTATATATTAATAACTTTTATTTGATCATATAAGCAATAAATACTTGCAAGAAGGAATTGAGAAAATGGAGAACATTGTAAAAACAAATTAAAATTCAGACAATCCTAACACCCCCCCCTTTTGCCCACTAAACTCTTCTCACCTCTGAACTCTCACAGCACATGTTCCTTACATCACTCTGATTTGACTCACTTTCTTTGAATTTCAGAGCAGTTTGTCTTTTCTGTACTCTTTGATTGTAGTATTATTGAAGGCAAAAACCATACCTTTTTCATCTGGATAATAGCTACTTCTTATTGGGTGCCTATTCTATGCCAGGCATAATACAACCTTACCTCTCTTAATACCCATAAATGCAAACAACATTTTATTTCCTTTTATGGAATGAGGGAAGCAAGACCCAGCAAGGTTAACTAACTTGTGCAGGGCCACCCAGCATGGGGTCAGAAACTGACTCCACATTCCTGCCCTTCCCCTGCATGAACTCAGAGTAGAACTGCATTGAATAGATGACCTCTAACATCACTTCTGATTTTTTTTCAGATTTTATATATTTGTTTCTCCCCACCCCCCTTATTGTTTGCACTTGCTGTGTCTAATGTCTTCCTTGTTTCTTTCAGAGTCACCAGGAACTGAACCCAGGACCTCCAGTGTGGGAGGGAGGCACCTAATCACTTGAGCCACCTCTGCTCCCTGCTTTGTTGTGTCTCTCATTATGGTTTTTTTTTTCTTCTCGTGTCTCTTGTTGCATCATCTTGTTGCATCAGCTTACCGTGCCTGCCTGTCTCATCAGCTCGCTCTCTGGCTCGTCATCCTTAAGAGACACCAGAAAACCCTGTTCCCTGTTTTGGTGTGTCTCCTGTTGCATCAGCTTGCTGCACCTGCCCATTGCGCCAGCTCACTGTCTTCTTCAGGAGGTGCTGGGAACCGAACCAGGGACCTCCCCTGTGGTAGGCAGGAGCTCAGTTGCTTGAGCCACATCTGCTTCCCATCACTTCTGATTTAGGATTATATTAATCCTGAATTAATTGTGATTAGTAAGCTGCTTTGGATTTTTTTAAAGGACTTATACCATGAGAACTTGATTGTCTCATAAAAAAGAAGACTGAGAGATGAGTGGCTCCAGGCTGTGGTTCTGTGACTCAAAGACCTGGGCACAAGACCTGCTACTTACCACTGCTTGCTTCTGCAGATGACAGTAGGTGCAGGAATCACATTCAGATTTTAAAAGGTGCCACAGGAAAAGGAACCGTGTCTTCAAACGCCTCTTTTCCTAGCAGTCCGGAAGCCCGGGCGGACCTGCCCGCACACCTCCTGGGCTAGGACTGAGGGCAGCTCGTTCCTGAATCAGTTGCTGACAAAGGAGTGAGACCCCAGCGGTTGGCTCAGTCTGGCCAAGGTCTGCCCAGGCGTGGGGGCGCCCCTGAACAGAACCGGAGCTCTGTGAAGAGGGAAGAGAGTGGGGAATGGCAGCTGGGGAGGCAGCCAACACGATCCGCTTCGAGCAAAATGTGCAAGGAAATCAATGCCTGCGAGCGCCAGGTGAAACCAATTTGAATATTTCCTCTTCCCCCCTGGAATTTTGTTTTATTTGTCTGGGGTTTTACATAAATCAGTTCATGTAAATCATCAAATCACTGAGTTGTATTTAGGCTATGATTTTTCTTAGGGAAAGCAAAGGGGGTTCAACTGCACTGGCCCTGAGATTGGTCTGTGTCACCCGTTCACGCTGCTCTCCTGGACCACCTGCTCTCTTCCAGGACCTCCCCGCTTCTCTGCCATGTCCCTCTGTCCTCTGCCTTATCAACCAGCTCCCCAGGCCTCCAGCTCCTCCTCTGGAGCATACGTGGCCACCAGGGCCACCCCAGCAGCCACAACCAGACAGGGAGGGGGCAGGGTCACGTGCCACAAAACCTGACTGCTGAGGTCTGCCCCCTTAGGAAAGCGCAGCAGGGTGGGGATGGGCGCGTCCCATGAGAACACGGGTGCTTGACCTTTTCTGTTCCATGGGCCTCTTTTCCAGTCAGGTGGAATAAGTACTATCGTAATTGATTTACTGCATCCATTCATAAGTGGAAGAAATGCTAGGTTTCAGTTCGTGGTCAGAGAAAATATAAATAAGTTGGTTTTTTTCCAATTCGAGCTCATGGACCCCCTGAAACTTTTGGGTCCCTGGACCCCTGGTAAGAACCTTCTAAGTCACGTGGGCAGGTGGGCAGATTCCCCCAATCAACACCTGGAGTTCATTTTGCTTTTCTGTAGCTGAATCTATACTGCATACCTAAAGTAAATCTGCATACACCATAGGTGCTTGATAAACACAAGCTGTTTCGGCAACCGGTCCTAGCGAGCAATCAGCAGCCAGTGTTTATCCAACTCGAAGGGATAAACAACTTGAATGTGCAGGCAAATCACCTGCGTGGTTAAGATGCAGCTTTTGATTTAGAACAGGGGTTCTGAACAGGGGTCTGTGAGTTTGCATTGAAATAAAAAAAAAACCACATTACCCTTGTGGGGACGTGTTGGTGCGGGTGTGATATAGTGATTAAACAATACACAGTGTAGCGGGGATTTCGTAAGCAGTCCATGGTTTTTGCCTGACTGGCAAGGGGGTCTGTGGAACAAAAAAAGGTTAAGAACCCCTGATTTAGAAGATCTGGAGAGGAGCCCGAGCTGAGCAACTGCAGCTAACAAACCCGCAGGTGATGCTCTGGCAGCGCCTCCAGACCCCACTTTCAGTACAAGGCCACAGGGGGCCTCTGGGCTTGTCCCACCCCCGAGTGCTCTAAGATTCCGCGCACGTGCCGCCGCCTCTCCCTCCTCCCAGCCTGCTGTGCTGCCCCCATCAGCCAGAGTCCCCTGCCTACCCGGGACCTCCGCGTGGGCAGTCGCTCTGCTCGGACTGTCCTCCCACAGTCCCACGCGCTGCACGCCACCCCAGCGTCCTCTCTGGCAGGATCACCCAACCTCGGCACCACTGACGTTCTGGACTGTATAATTCTTTTTTATTATTATTACCTGTTTTTT
The DNA here is from genome assembly GCF_030445035.2 of Dasypus novemcinctus. Taxonomy (NCBI): domain Eukaryota; kingdom Metazoa; phylum Chordata; class Mammalia; order Cingulata; family Dasypodidae; genus Dasypus; species Dasypus novemcinctus. The sequence goes on along the minus strand of NC_080676.1, from coordinate 7,783,779 downwards.
TTAAGATACACAGATCACAAACTGTTACATTAACAAATATGAGGTTCCCATTTACCCCACACTGTATGATTCTTTGTTGTGAGGGGCTGTCACGTGTGGTGTGGGATATTGAGCAGCAATGCTGGGCTCTGGCCACTAGATGCCAGTAGCTGCCCCCACCCCCAGTGGTGACAACCAAAATTGTCTCTGGACATTGCCGAAAGTGCCCTGGAGGGCAAAATCATCCCTAGCTGAGAACCACTGCTCGAACGCACCATCTACATTTTAACAAGATCCCAGGTGATTCGGGTGCATGTTAAGATTTGAGAGAAGCAGATATGGCTCAAGGGATTGAACTCCTGCCTATCACACGGGAGGTCCCGGGTTTGGTTCCCAGTGCCCCCTGGAGAAGATGAGCAAGAGAGCAAGCTGACATATGGGAATCCCTTTTTTTTTTTTTTATGTAATATTTTATGTAATCTAAGTATCTTTTAAAAATAAATTTTAAAAATATATTTTAAAAAAGATAGCAAGCTGGCACAATGGGCAGGCATGGTCAGCTGACACAACAAGGAGACACAAAGAGGAAAGACAACGAGAGACACAACAAAGCAGGGAGCTAAGGTGGCTCAAGCAATTGGGTACCTCCCTCCCACATGGGGGTCCCAGGTTCGATTCCCAGTGCCTCCTAAAGAGAGGCCAAGGAAACACAGCTCACGGTGAATGGACACAAAGAGCAGACAGTGAGTGCAAAACAACAATAGGGGAGTGGAGAGAGAAGGCATAAATAAATAAATAAATCTTTTAAAAATATTTTTTTTGAAGAAGCATTGCCCCATGATGCAGCTACAATCCAAACACTCTCTCTGCAACTCTGGCAGCCCTTGTTCTCTGTAGCACTCACCTAACAGGTCCTCACACATGTTCTGTGCTGGCATTTAGCTGTACCTGGCGCCTCGGTAGTTCCCAGTGCAGGGATTCAGATGTGACTGGCTATAGCAGTTTTATTTCTATGGCATCAACTCCCCTTTCTTCTGCTCAGAGCACCCTTGTTTTTCTTTGGAGGAACCACCCTTCCTCACTCTCAGTCCAGTGGTAGTTCAGATGGGGCTGATACACACGCCCATCTCCATTCTCATGGGCGGGGAGGGCCTGACCTGGAAAATCTGTATATTTCACCCCCATTTCTCACCCCAATTGCTTCAGTGGCAGCCAAGTGAACTAAGCCAAGAAGATCCGATTCCAGAACTTTCGTAGGGACTAAGGTCAAAGGAAGCTCTCTCTCCCTCTGTCCACCAAGACTGACAGCCATAGCTGGAACTTGCAGGGGCATTCAAGTGGAGAAAGCATGAGAGCGACACCAACACAGAGGAAAGCAGAACACAGAGAAGGAGAAAGACTGAGTCCCATTTTTTTTAAGACTTATTTTATTTATTTATTTCCTCCCACCCTCTCCTTGTTTGCAATTGCTGTGTGCTCTGTCTTTTAGGAGGCACCGGGATCTGAACCCAGGACCTCTGATGTGGGAGGTAAGCGTCTCATCACTTGAGCCACCTCCATTCCCTGCTTCGTTGAGTCTCTCGTTGCGCCATCTTGTTGCGTCAGCTTGCCGTGCCTGCCTGTCATGCCAGCTCGCTGTCTTCTCTAGGAGGCATTGGGAGCTGAACCATGGACCTCCCCTGTGGTAGGCGGGAGCTCAGTCGCCTGAGCCACATCTGCTTCCCAAGACTGAGTTCTGCCTGCATTGTTGGAGTTCCTGAATCCAGCCATATCCGAAGACTTGGCCGTGACTTTTCAGTAGCATGAACCAATACATTGCCTTTTTAGTTTGTTTGTTTGTTTAAGCAGCTTAAATTGCATTTCTATCACCTGCAATGATCAGACTCTGGACTAAGACGTTGTTCCATTATGGTCACGGGGGGAGTTCTGTGGGCAGAAAGTCCCTGTGGGGAGGGTCCTCAGGGCGCGGTGTGACAGGCACCCCTGTATCCTCATCGGGTGGCCAGGTGACCCCTGCCGGGCTCCCAGCCTGCTGCTCCCAGCCGCGCCGCCCCTCTGTCCCCTCAAGGATTGCCGCTTTGAAAGGCAGTCAGAGGTTGGGTAGGAAAACCGCCTCACAGCCATCACAGGCCTAGGCAGCTGCGATCCATGAGGCCGGAGCCGTCCCCAGCGGAGGCCGACGACAGGCACGTTCCCAGGCCACCGCGGCACCCGGGCAGGGGCGCTGCCCCAGCAAGCTGGGTTCTTCCTTGCAGGTGGAGACCCAAGCCAGCGACACCGGGCTTCAAGTCGGGGCCCCTTACCCCCCCAGACAGAAAACGCCTTTTCCTGGGGATGCCCCGGGGAGGGGGCAGGTGCTCCCAAGGGACGACCACCAGCTGGACCTGTCACCTGGGCCCCAGCATGGCCCTGCAACAGCAGAGGTGCCAGCACGGCCAGTAGGGCCCATGCAGACCAGGCCAGCGAGCCGCTGAGCAGTCACACTGGAGGGCTCTGTCAGGCAGAACGGGCACTTGGAGTCAGAATCACGCCAAGAGGGCCTCAGCGTGGGCTATTCCCTTCACGCCTGCGTTTGTGGACGAGTGTTAAATCCTCCACGTGTGCTCTCTGGTCCAGAGAGAGAGAGCTATCCAGGAAGGCAGAGGCCTCCGGGCCGGACTGAGAAGACTCGGGAAGGCGATTCCAATATCGGAGACCGCCGGGAGACCACCTCTTTGAGTCCTGGAGCCTCTGTCCCTGGGAGCATGGGTGCAGCGAGGTCTGGAGCTCCAGATGGGGCAGCCATGCGTCAGCCGTGTGGCCTTCCTCCCCAGCACACACACAAGCACCCCAGCCCGGGACCACTTAGCAAACAAGAACCAGGCTCCGACAGGCAAACGGACCAGTGGGAAACTTGCTTTGCAAACAGGAGCACCAGAGGAAATTCTGGACTCCGAGATGCGGATGGGAAGCCCCTCACACTTCACCCAGCCCGGCTCCCTCAGGAGAGAAGGCAGAGACCTTCCCAGGAGCCAGAGTTCGCTCTGGGGACCCTGCGCCCTGCACTGCGGGGCCTCCCTCCTCGTGGGAATCCCCGGGTCCCGGGTGAGGAAAGGGAGGTGCGTTTCTGGGCCACACGTGAATGAAGCTTCACGCCTGGAATTCTACAGTGGGAGCTCGTCACTGCCTTGAGATGGCATCCACTGCCCTGACCCATGAAGTGGGACCTTCCGGAGTGGGAGAGAGGCACTCCATCTCTTACAGCACACCAGCTCCCTGGTCTGCTGCATCTCTTACTGTGTCTCCTCTATGTCTTTTTGTTGCATCATCTTGCTGCACCAGCTCTCCGCTCAGGCCAGCACTCTGCACGAGGGCCAGCTGACCTTTCACCAGGAGGCCCCGGGCATCAAACCCGGGACCTCCCATGTGGTAGCCCAATCTCTGGCGCCACATCCGTTTCCCGAGTTGCAGTTTTATCATCACCCAGAGACTAATGAGCTTTGTTACCATACAAGCTGGCCTTTAACGAGCACTTATTCCATCCCAGACTCGCAGATTATCTCAACCATAGCCATAGGAGATGGCGCTCATTTTTCCCACTTCACAGAAACAAAACCAAGGCCTGAAGCACACAGGAAGCTGTGGCCTGGAACCCCAGACTCCCTCCTTGTCCACGACTTCCCCACTACCCCACTACTTCCTCTCCGTTACCAGAGCACAAAAAGATGCGTCTGGCTCACAGGCGCTCAGTTGCAGCTGCACATTAAAATCACCGGAAAAAATTGACAAAAAGAACAAGGAAACAAAAACCCTGCTCAGGTCCCTTTCCCAGAGATTCTGGTTCAGGGGGTTAGAGACAGCGCCTGTGGGAATCAAAAGAACACGACAGACGGGACACGGGGTAAGCGTGGAGGAGAGGTGCCCACGGCGCCGCAGCACGCGTAACAACAGGACACGCGACTCCTTCCCAGCCGAGCCCGCCTCGTCGCGCCCGTGTCCCGGGAGCCAGGCCCCAACCACTCGGCGAAGCGCCGGAGCCCTGCGGAGGCGGGGGCGGTGGGAGGAGACCCCGTCAGGCCCGCCCTCCCGCGGCCGAGCGCGGCGGCCGCCAGGGGGCGCGGGCCCCTGCGGGGCGGCCGCGGTCGAGCCCTTCCGCGGACCCGCGGGCCCGGCGTGCCCCCTAACCAGCGCGAGGGGCCGCGCCCCCGGAGCCCCCCGGCCCGCGGCCCTCCCGCCGCCGCCCGTCGGGGCGCAAAGCACACGCGCCTGGAAGCCCGGGGGCGCGGGGGCGCGGGGACGCCGGGACGCGGGCCGGGGCGCGGGCGTGGGGCCGAGCGGGGGCCGCGGGGGGGCGCGGCGGCGCCGGCGGTGCGGGCGGGGGCGGGGGCGGCCCCCGGGCGGGCGCTGCCGCTTTTAGGTCTTTGGAAAGGAGCGAAGGGACCCGGAGCCTTGGGGTGCGGGAGAATCTCGGCGGCACTAATGGCGCGGGTGCCAGCGCCTCAGCAGCGAATGCTCACCGAGAATGTGTGGAGCCCCTTCGAATTCCGGCGAATGCCTGAGGCACAGAAAGTAAATCAGTGGACAAAACCGACGAAAGCCTGTGTCCTTGTGAAGTTTATGTTCTGTTGGGGCGGTAAACAAATAGAAATAAAATAGACGCCGGATGGGGATAAATCCTATGGAGAAAAAGCAGGTGAGGGTGTCGAGAGGTGGGGTTCCTGTTTTGTACGGCACAGAGAGGGGCCTTTAGCAGGTACCTGAGCCAAGGCTAAGGACAGCCGTGCACCTTTCCCGGGAAAGAGCATATGTGAATATTCAACAAACGTCAGCAGTGATTCCTGGCCTAGGGAACTATTTGTGAAACCAGGGGCAGGCCCAAACCGGTTTGGGGTATGTCTTCTATTCTAAAACCTTCTCTTCTGAGCTTGTTTAACGACAAGTCATACAACCTGAGCCTGCGCAGAAAATGCCGACTCTTGTCCTTTAGATGGCCTTTGAGACACCAGGAACAAAGGTCACCTCCCTCAGGGCGGAGATTATAGGATAAGGGGACATTGGAAGCAGATCAAACGCAAGATCCCTCAATAAGGAAGATCTACTCTAAGACATATGGACAACTCTATCATTAATTATTAATTGAACTAAGCCAAGCCAAACCTCTCTACCTCTCTACCCACCTCTCACCTCATTCTCATAAAATCTCCCTTAATTCCCAGATCAGGAAGACAGATTGGAAAAGCCTGATGTTATAGTATTGGCCTCTGTGTGCTTCAGATGGTAAGCCCTTGCTGGGTAACTTTTGCATAAAAGTGCAGGTTGACCCGTCTACCAAAATGCTCAGTGCAGGATTGTCTTCATAGCTCCATTTTTTTTAGGTACCAGAACCAGAGATTGAACCCAGGGTTGGGAATTGAACCCAGTACCTCATATTTGGGGAGCAGGTTCTTACCACTGAGCCACACCAGCTTCCCTGAGTTGGTTTTTTCATTTGTTTTCCTTGTTGTTTGTTTTTTTAGGAGGTGCCAAAACCGCACCCGGGACCTCCCATGAGGGAGGCAGGTGCTCAACTGCTTTAGCCACATCTGCTCCCCATAGCTCCATTTTGAAGCAACATCAATAAAGAGCCATCTAGGGAAGCGGTCATGGCTCAAGTGATTGGACTTCTGGCTACCACTTGGAGGTCCTAAGTTCAGTTCCCAGTGCCTCCTAAAGAGAAGATGAGTAGAAACAGATAGCACACAGCAAATGGACACAGAGTAGACAGCGAGCGCAAAAGGCGGGGGAGGGAATTTAAAAAAAGAATAAATGTTAAAAAAATAAATAAAGAGCCATCAATAAGGAAATACCTAATCAGATTAGGGTGCATCTATCCCATAGAATAAAATGTGGTTTTAGAACAACTGTGCCAATCTTGAGACCAGTGTTAGCAAGTCAGAACAAATGTCAAATTGGTGAGTCCTGCAATGCTGGGTGTGCAGGGTGGAGAAGGCTGGAGGGGTCTCTGCCTCTGAACGTCAGTCCCTCAGGTGAGGAATAGTTTGAGGTGAGATCTGAACAGACAGTCAGTGTCAATCAAAATTTTAAAATGAACGTATCTTTTGACCCAGCAGTTATACCGTAGGAACTTTTCCTACCACTACACTTGTACATTTGCACAAAGACTCACGCCTAAGGTTTGTGGCAGCATTGTCAAAGATGGAAACAACCTAAATGCCCATCAACAGAGAAATAGTTAAATTATAACGCATCCGTACAATGAGATGTGCCACCATTAAAGTTTATGAAGCAGATCTTTATTTGATATTGAAGAGTCTCTAAGATGCAGTAAGTTAAATATGCAGCATGGCCACAGTGAGATACCCCTTTCTGTTCGTTAAAGTGGCTAAATTTTAAAAAAATGACGCCACCAAGTATGTGTAAAAATGTGGAGCAACTGGAACTCTCCTACTCTGCCAGTGGGAATGTAAAATGATGCAACTATTTTGGAAACCATTTTGGCAGGGTTTTTTTTGTTTGCTTGCTTTCTTTTAAATAAAGTTAAATGTACACTGAAGCTATGACCTAGAAAATTCACTCTTAGGTATTATCCAAGAGAAATAAAGATACATGTCCTCATATATTATACACAAATGTTTATCGTAATTTGATTTGTTATGGTCCTAAACTGGAGACAACCCAAATGTCCATCAGAAGATAAGTGGATAAACAAATTGTGGTATAGCCATTCAATGGAACACAAATCAGGAAGGAAAAAAAAAAAAAGGAATGAATGAATAAACTATTAATATACACAACATGAATGAATCTCAAAAACATTCTGGGTGAAAGAAGCTAACACAAAGGAGTCCCATTCTTTGAAATTCTTTAACAAGCAAAAGTAACCTAAGATGATAGAAATCCTAACAATGGATATAGTGGGGAAGGGAGGTGGTTAACTAGCAGAGGGTATCAGGGAACTTTCTAAAATGTTTCATATATCGATTGGGTTTGGGTTATAAGGGCGGTGCATTATCAAGTCATCAAACTGTGTACTTAAGGTTTGTGCATTTTATTGTATGTCAAATATTCCTCAATCAAAAAAAGAAAAGAAAAACAAGCTGCAGTGCAGATCTTCAAGAGTCATGAAGAGTGTTACAGGGGAGCAGGCTTCTCTGGGGACCCAGGAGGAGATGCACTCCCATACAGGCGAGCGCCCCGAGCTGGACACCTCTGATTTTGCTTGTTTTTCTCTCCGCCATTCCATGCCCAGTACAGGGGACAGCATGGTCCTCTGAGGCTCAGCTCACAACAAGCTGAAGAAGGACAGAAGTGACGGATCAGAGCTTTGGAGGAATGCCAAGTCAGAGTTCAGGGAAGCGCGCCTCCAGGGGCCTGTGTTCAGCCCGGGGTTCCTGCCATTTGGTTCCTGCGAGTGCCTTGGGTTGCAGCAGCTTGTTCTGGTAGATCGGGAGCAAACACAAGAGGCTGGAGATGACACAGGAAGGCACGCTGGTCCTGTCGTGGCTAGTTGAGCCCAGGGGCTCCCCAGCTTTGTGCCGTCTTGCATACCTTCTGAGGGTCCGTATCTGAATCTATCAGTCTTGACACCCAACCCTTCCTCGCACGGAGAAGGCCATCTTAACCCCAAACACCCAGAATCTCCCTCCCTGGTATCCTGAAGCTCACTGAGTTGAAAGGAAGAGCAGCTGATGCCCGGCTGCTGCTTCTGAGTTTCCCACCCTAGGGTAATCTGCTCCTGAAATGAAGCAGAGCTGCCTTTACCTTTAATTCCCCAGGATGAGTAGAAATCATGAGAAAATCCCTACATAATTTAGAAGAACTGGAAAGCATTTTTCACTAAGGCCCCAAAGGCAGAAGCCATAAAATAAAAGATTCACAAATTCAGCTGAACAAAAACTTAATTGTATGTAAATTCAGAACACAAATACCAAGGTGGGAAAACATTTTTCAATTCATATATAAGAAAAATAACTTAATTTTCCTAATATAATAGAGTTCCTCCTAATATAATAGAGTTCCTATCAATCAGTAATGTAAAAGAGTTCCAACCCCCAACTAAAAAATGACAAAGCTATGAAAAGGAGTGATAGATAAAGAAATACAATTGGCTTTAGAATGAAAAGACTCTCCAGTCCACAATAAGAGAAATAAAGCCATATGAAACTGCCTATATTTGCCAATTATTTTTTTCCCTTAAAAACTGCACTTCCATATAGTTGATCTCAATACAAACTAAAACTGCAGTGTGATCCTAATGTTATCCCTTTATATTGGCAAAGACTTTAAAAACTTTGCTATTACCTTGTGTTCTAGTTTCCTAAGAACTGCTAAAGCAAAACACCAGAAATGGGCTGGCTTTTATAATGAGAATTTATCAGGGTAAAATCTTCCAGTGCCAAGGCTGTGAAAATGTCAAGGCATCATCAGAGATGCTGTCTCACCAGAGGTCCACTGTGCACCCATGGGCTCCTGCCACGTCGCTAGGCAAAATGGCGGCCCGTCTCGCCTTCCCGGTTCACCTCTTCCCTGAGCTCAGCTGTGGGTGCTCAGGCACGCGGCTCGTCTGTCCCCCGGCTGCAGCTCTTCACCTCCAAGCTGCTCCACTGATCCCAGCCTCCAGCCCTCTCTGCCTCTCCGAGTTTCTCTCTTTCTGCAGCTGTAGACAATTCTGAATTCCTTTGTAACATGGCAGTGTAAAATGGTAGCTGCTTTCTCTGGGGGTCTCTACTTCCAATTCTCAGTTTATGAAGGACTCCCATGAGAGCACTTTCCCCAAACTATACTCCATTAGGCAGACTGGAGAGGAGACCCTGAGTGACCAAGAGGAGAGAACTAGGCCCAAATGTCTGCTGAAAGAATGGCTAAAAGGAGACAAAGGAAAGAACTATGAGCTTCTGGAAAGATGCTAAGAGCAGGCAGAAGATCTAGGTAATAGGGAGCAGCTGCTAGATCTCCTATGGTGAGAGGGAGAGGGAGTAGTATGGGGTGGCCCAAGAAAAGAGAAAGGGATCCTGGGAAGTGGATGTGGCTCAAGCAGTTGGGCACCTGCTCCCACATGGGGGGTCCTGGGTTTGGTTCCTGGTGCCTCCGAAAGAAGATGAACAAGACAGCGAGTTGACACAACAGGCTGGTGTGGCAAGCTGACACAACAAGGTGACACAGTGAAATGACACAACGCAGAGATACATTGAGGTAACACAACGAGAGACACAACAGGCAGGGAGCAGATGTGGTTCAAGCAATTGGGTGCTTCCCTCCAACATGGGAAATCTCAGGTTTGGCTCCTGGTGCCTCCTAAATAGAAGACGAGCAGACGCAGAGAGCACACAGTGAGTGCAAACAGTGGGCGGTGCTTCATTCATTCAACAATGCCTTATTGAACTCCTACCAGGAATGGTTATTTAGGAGACTATTGCAGGAATCCAAGTGAGAGATGACGATGACTTGGACTAGGATGATCGCAGTGGAGCTGTTGAGAAGTGACTGGATTCTGAATATTTTTTGAAAGGTGCAGCCAAGGGGATTCTCTGATGGATTGAACATGAGGTGTGAGAAGAAGAAACAAGACAAGGATGCTTCCAGGGTTTTGGCCTGGGTGTCTGGAAGGATATTGCCATTTTCTGAGATAGGAAAGACTGCATGAGAAGTAAGTCGAAAGAACTAAATCAAGAGCTCAGTTTTAGACATATTAAGTTGGACAAGCTTATTTCAATATTCAAGTGGAGATATTGAGGTAGAAGTCTTGAGTTCAGGGAAAAACTGGAGATAAAAAAATTTCAAAACCTTAGCCTGTCTTTCACTGCTCATAAGCCAAAAGAAATTTTGGAATCAGAGAGACACTGCAGAATATCACCCACAAATATCGGGAAGTATAAGACTAACCAAGGCCTGGAAATGTCATTAGCATTGTCTGACAGAGCCGGGGAGTGACCTCTCTTAAAGACTAACTGGATAATGTTTGTAAGCACACTGGAGAGACTCTCAGCTCCTAACAGATGGGCTCCAGCCTCGACGGTGTCTGCTGGGGGGGGGGGGGGGCCTGCCCCCTACACACTGACGTGGGAACAGCCCCACCCCAAAGAATGGAAACCGACCGACGGCCTTCCCTCCCCAAGTCAATGTCACTACTCAAAACCAAAACCCTCCCCTCCTTCAACAACTTAATTTCCCCTTCCTTCTGTCACCCCGGCCTCTCACTTCTCCTAGTTGCAAAATAAATGCTGCCGTTCCTGTGAATGAAGTCAGAGGGTGGGGGAGAGGAGGGAGCGACTAGAGCACAACCATGCTGGCCATAGCCAGCCTCCAGCTCCTCGTGGTGTGTATTTTCATAGCAGGTCAGGGCTTGGGCATACTGGCTCAGAAAAAGGTTTTTTCTTTTCTCCCTAAATGAAAGGTAGACCTGCCCACAGACAGATTGAAGTCCATCTCTGAACTAAGGGTATAATCCTTTGAGGATATTGGTTATACATATGCATATATATATTTATATAATAACTTCCCCTCATTTAAAGCTGGAAGCCTTGTCTCTAGAGCCTTCAGTGTTTATTGAGGCCAAAGTTCTGGCTTCCTGGGGCAGGCCTACAACTTGGGTTCCAATAATGGCTCACCTCTCCGGGTTTAGTATTGCATGAGGTTTGTTTGGAGCAGAATAAAGCGTAATTGCCCTGGATCAGCAAAGACACAGACGCCTCAGTTTTGAGTTCCTCCTTTCTGAGGGTGGGAAGTTTCCAACCACTGCCCTTGTGGTAAGTTGTTCATTGACTAACCCGAAATCATGACTCCTAATTGGGGAGTTTTATGGATGTGGGAGAAAAACTAGTGGGTAGGGTTTTCCCACAGCTTCTGGAGATCAGTCCCCAGAAAAGCCTGAGACTAGAACCCTGGAGGGAAGTTGCAGGCAGGCAGGAGGGACTCAGAGCAGCTGAGGAGCACAGCTCCTTCCTCAGAGTAACGACAGTAACTGCAGGAGATGGGGGAGCAGGTGCTCTAGGCTGGCTGCCCTACTCCCTTCCCCTCCAAGACAAGACCCCTCCACCCTTCTCAGAGACTAGAGACCTGCAGTGGATCGGTGCTTGCCCGCAGGATGACCCTAATCACAGAATCCACGCAGCCCTTGGAAAGTGGTGGCGTTCTCTGGTGGAGAGAACACTGCCCTGGCAACCGGGAGCTCAGGTGTTCTGCCTAAGAAGCTGTGTGATAAAGAAACGTCCTGAATTATTTCTGCCTCTGTCTCCTCACCTACCAGATAGGAATAACCTTTGCCATTCTCACCTTTAAATGTTCTAAGAATGATTTGAGGGAAGCGGATGTGGCTCAAGCGATTGGGCTCCCGCCTACCACATGGGAGGTCCGTGGTTTGGTTCCCGGTGCCTCCTAAAGAAGGCAGCGAGCTGGTGCGACAGGCAGGCGCGGCAAGCTGATACAGCAATGCAACAAAAGACACAAGAAGGCCATGACAGATAGCCCTTCTTTGGAGCTGGTGTTTCTGCGTGATGAAATTGGACTCAGAGGGGATCTCTTTTCACAAGACTCGCATGCTGCTTTATTGGAATTGTAGTTGGTGCTGGGGTTTAAGATATATGTAGGGGATTTGAATCTCTGGACTGATAATATGACACCCAGGCCCAGAGCCTCAACAGACTTCAGCTCCTACACTTTGATTTATTGGACTTACTCCACTCAGCTAACATGGAGTTGAAGAAGGTCAACCACCACAATATGGAGCCTAGAGTGTCTACAACTGGAAGCGGGAGGAGTGCATCCAGTACCCATATGGAATCTAAGCCCTCACTTGACATAGATGTGCAATGGACACAACCAATCCAATGTCCACAGAGAAAATGTGGAATGGGTGTGGGAACGGTAGCCATGGGGGCTGCTGGGTGTGGGGAACAGGAGGAAGAGATGAGATGTGGAGGCGTTTTCGGGACGAGGAGATGTCCTGGGTGGTGCTTCACGGACAATTACGGGACATTATAGATCCCCCCAGGGCCCACTGGATGGAACGTGAGAGAGTCTGGGCTATGATGTGGACCATTGACTATGGGGTGCAGTGATGCTCAGAGATGAACTTACCAGGTGCAATAGATGTGTCATGATGATGGGAGAGAGTGTTGCTGTGGGGGAAGTGGGGGGCGGGGGCGGTGGGGTTGAATGGGACCTCATATTTTTCATAATGTAATTTAAAAAAATAAATAAAACAATATTAAAATTAAAAAAATAAATAAACTATTAAACCAAAAAAAAAACAAAAGACACAAGAAGAAAAAGACGAGAAAGACAACAAAGCAGAGAATGGAGATGGCTCATGTGATTAGGCACTTCCTTCCCACATCAGAGGTCCTGGGTTCAGTTTCTGGCCTCTTAAAAGAAGCAAGGAAGATATACAGACACAGCAAGTGCAAACATTGATGGGGGTGGGGGATAAATAAATAAAATAAGTCTAATAAAAAAAAGATTTGAAATCCTCAAAAAATGTCTTGAAAACTGCAAAACAGTAGATAAATGTACTTATTACTTTTTTTAAAAGGACCTCACCAACCCAAACAAATCATGTTCTAATTCATAATATAGTTCATATCCAAAATAGTTCTAAAAGGCCTTGGTAGGCTGCCACCAACCTGGGGCCTAATAAGAAACCCACACACACACCAGTGATTCCTTTTGAACATTTTTCTTATTAGTATTTGTGCCTACATCCTGACTTCCATACCTTTGAGTGATTTAATTCCGTAAGTAATGATACCACATCTCCACACATGTTCTCCTGTCACTCTACCTCATTGTCCCAACTGAACAACTTAGTTGTGTAATCAGACATTCTCTGAGCTTCCTCCAGGAATTTCCTGATTCAAGAGACACAACTAACTCTGGACCCATGGCTGGCATGACTCTCGAAGTTCTGGGATTGCTTGGCCTGGTGCAGTGATGCCTTGCTTTTTGGACAGCTTTATAGAGCATTGAAAAATCCATCTCGGGAAGCGGACTTGGCCCAATGGATAGGGAGTCCGCCTACCACATGGGAGGTCCGCAGTTCAAACCCCGGGCCTCCCTGACCCATGTGGAGCTGGCCATGTGCAGTGCTGATGCGCACAAGGAGTGCCTGGCCACGCAGGGGTGTCCCCCGCGTAGGGGAGCCCCACGCGCAAGGAGTGCGCCCCGTAAGGAGAGCCGCCCAGCGTGAAAGAAAGTGCAGCCTGCCCAGGAATAGCGCCACCCACATGGAGAGCTGACACAGCAAGATGACGCACCAAAAAGAAACACAGATTCCCAGTGCCGCTGATAAGGATAGAAACGGTCACAGCAGAACACACAGCGAATGGACACAGAAAGCAGACAAGTGAGGGCGGGGGAAGAAGGGGAGAAAAATCTTTTTAAAAAGATAAATAAATAAAGTTTAAAAATCCATCTATACAAGAATCTTTGCATTATTATGTGCTTCTTTCCACCATAGAAAGTCAGGCAAAAATATGACTCAGTGTGATCCTTGCTCAAGGGAAGTAGTTAGAGATGAAATGACTCTTGTGCTGTACCGTGGTGAGACCACTGGCTTGAGAGCTTAGTTTTTTAAAGTTAGTTCACGGAGTCAATGCTAAGTGCGATACACGGGACACTTTGTTTGTTTTTATTGTTTTTTTTGAGTTCTGTAAAGACCCCGTCCCCACTCTCCTGTGAAGTAGGCTACTTTGGCAGAGCTTTTTCTTCGGCATGCTAGGACGTATGCAGGGAGGTAAGCTTACAGGGCACCTGACATGCCGCTGCAGGCGAAAGGGCTTAAGAACCATCCGTGATGTACAGAGGAAATTGAAAAACTTGGGAAAACATGGACGGTTTTTAAATGGCATTTATTCAATACTTCTTTTTAAAAAAAAAAAATAACGTGACCTGGGAAGCAGATGTGGCTCAAGTGATCGGGCTCCCCTCTACCATGTGGGAAGCCCCAGGTTTTTTTTCCCGGGGCCCCCTGGTGAAGGCAAGCTGGCCTGCACCTGAGGAGAGCTGACAGCCGGCGCCTGCGGAGAGCTGGCGCAGCAAGATGATGCAACAAGGGGAGACAAGCAGACACAGAAAGAATGCACAGTGAATGGACACAGGGAGTAGACAGTGAGCACAAGTGGCAAGGGGAGAGATAAATCTAAAAAATAAAGTGGCCTACCCTGAGCCCTGCCATAAAGGGCACTTACTTCTCTCTTATTTCAAAAGAAAACGTCTTTAAATGATCACTGTCTGATAGTATTTAGGAGTAGAAGAGACACGTTGTTTTTCAGTTTGAGTGATAATTTCAGCCATGGTGGGTAGGTAAGGGTGGACACAGCATGGCTGAAGTGGTGAACAAGCTCAGAGAGCTCACAGGATGGTCTTCTCTTCCCACTATACCAGCGGTCTGAAACTTTTCTGGAAAGGGTCAGAGAGAAACTATTTTAGGCTTTGGGGACTATCTGGTCTCTGTCGCAACCACCCACCTCTGCTGCTGTGTGTGAGAGGAGCCAGAGATGATACATACATGAATGAGCGTGTCAAGTTCTAATAAAATTTTATTTTAAAAAACAGTTCATGGGGGCAGATGTGGCTCAAGCAGTTGAGCATCTGCCTCCCACATGGGAGGTCTGGGGTTTGGTTCCCCATGCCTCTAAAGAAGACAAACAAACAACAAGCAGACAATGAGTGAAAACAGTGAGCAGACAACGAGCAAAAAAACAACAACAGGGAAGCGGATTTGGCTCAACGGACAGAGCGTCCGCCTACCACATGGGAGGTCCAGGGTTCAAACCCAGCGCCTCCTGACCCGTGTAGTGAGCTGGCCCACACGCAGTGCTGATGCGTGCAAGGAGTGCCCTGCCACGCAGGGGTGTCCCCTGCATCGGGGAGCCCCACAAGCAAGGAGTGCGCCCTGTAAGGAGAGCCGCCCAGTGCAAAAAAAGTGCAGCCTGCCCAGGAGTGGAGCTGCATACATGGAGAGCTGATGCAGCAAGCTGAGGCAGCAAAAAGAAACACAGATTCCTGTGCTGCTGATAAGAATACAAGCAGACACAGAAGAACACAGAGTGAATGGACACAGAGAGCAGGCAACTGCGGGGGCGTGGCAGGGAAGGGGAGAGAAATAAATTTTAAAAAGTAAAAAACAACAAGAACAAGCAGAGAATGAGCAAAACAATGAGCCAGACAACAAGCAAACAACAAGCAGATGAGAAAAAAAAAAACAATGATCAGACAATGAGCCAAAAACAACGAGCAGACAAGCACAAACAATGAACAAAACCAAAAACCAATGAGCACACAGATGAGGGAGCCATCTGGGGGCGAGGGTGAGAATAAAAATATTTAAAAATTTTTAAAATTTAATTCAACATTGTGATATTTTCTATGTGATGTTCATATTTAACCACAAATTTAACATTATAGAGTCTTATAAATAGCCACATTTACATAAGATAGCAAAATGCAAAAAGGCCCCATCTGCCTGTCCTCCACCACCCAAAAGTTTAGGGCCCATTGTTGTAGGTTAGTTCCCCAAGAAATAAACTCTGAGGGAAGTGGACTTGGCCCAGTGGTTAGGGCGTCCGTCTACCACATGGGAGGTCCGCGGTTCAAACCCCGGGCCACCTTGACCCGTGTGCAGCTGGCCCATGCGCAGTGCTGATGCGCGCAAGGAGTGCCCTGCCACGCAGGGGTGTCCCCGCATAGGGGAGCCCCACGTGCAAGGTGTGCGCCCCGTAAGGAGAGCCGCCCAGCGCGAAAGGAAGTGCAGCCTGCCCAGGAATGGTGCCGCACACACCGAGAGCTGACGCAGCAAGATGATGCAACAAAAAGCAGCAGATTCCCATGCCACTGACAAGAACGCAAGTGGACATAGAAGAACGCGCAGTGAATGGACACAGAGAGCAGACAACTGGGGGGGAGGGGATAAATAAATAATAAATCTTAAAAAAAAAAACAGAAATAAACTCTGAGACAAATTTGCATTTTATTGGGAAGTTCTCTCAGAAACAACATCCGTAAGGGACTGGGAGAAGCAGGACTGGGTGTATGAGGAAAGGCTGTGATGCAGTTGTCGGGGGTACTCGGCGATCCCTCTCGGAGCTCCGAAGCTAGGATGGCCCTTCAGGGCTGCACAAAATCGAGGCGAAGGGCACACACATGCCTTTGTATCAGATAACGACGACGAGTCACTGGATACCCCCGTCCCCAGGGAGGAGTGGAACCTTGGTAAAGCAACTCCCCTCAGCTGAGCACGATGCCTGGGGATGACTCTGCGGTATGCTGCCAGCAGGCAACTGTCCTGCATCCGGGGACAGTGCCTCGATCCTAAAGAGGGGCATCTGGATAATACCCCGCAGCAGCCGCTGCACCCCACACTCCTGCCCCCTCCCAGAAAAAAACATCACTGGTGTGGACCCCTCCAGCCTTGTGTCTGAATTCAAATACATATGTACTTTCATATGTCGGTATATATATCTTTCTTTTTTACATCAAGAAAATCATGCCATATCCATTATTCTATTGCTTTATTCTCTTATATCAGAGATCTTTTCATTTGAGTACAAATGGCTGCCTTAATTTTTTAAACAACCACGTAAGATTCCATGTTGTGGGTTTTGACTTTTATCAAATGCTTTATTGACTTCATTAGAATGACCACCCTCAAGAGTATCTGACTTCCAAGACTATCTGGATTGAAATGTGTGAGCATAGCCAAGAACATTTTGAAAAATGACCGGTAATGATCAATAAAATGAGGAGAGTTGCCTTATCAGATAACAAATCATAATGTAAGGCAGTAGTAATTGGCACAACATGGTATCATTGTAGGAAGAGACAAATATGAATAGAATCCAAAACAGACCCTGTATATATATATGAAAAAATATTTTTATGATAAAGATGGCATTTTAAAACAGTGAGCTGGAATGAGTACTCAGTAAATCAACTGAATACTTACTTAGAAATAAAATTACATTTTGCTTCACACCATTTACAAATATAAATTTGACAGATTGAAGAGTGCAACATTTAAAACTCATAAAACTGAAAGAGGAAAATATGAGAATATTACTATAAACGATGTTGGAGAGGTTTTCCTAAACATGAAAACAAAAACTAGAAGTCTTGAAGAAAAAGACTGAGTTTTCATCATAAAAATTAAAACCTTCTATGCAACTAAAAACATGCACACACAAATGAAATTAAAAGACAAGGGATAAATTGGGGAAAATATATAAAATGCATATAATAGTCCAAATCATTAATACACAGAATATGTAAAATATATACTCAATTAAAAAGTGACAAATTACAAAAGATATAATTTATAGAAGATACATAAATGCCCAATAAAATATTAAAAGTACTCATCCTTACTAGTAATTAGAGAAATGAATCTTGAAAAAACATAATTCCAACGGGTGAACGTGTGATGCAGAAAGAGCAAGAATGTAAAAATTCAATAATATCCATTACTGCCAAGGGTATGGAGGTGTGAGTACTTTATTTTATTTCTGAGCAGAGAATAAATTGATAAAGCCTTTTGGAAAGGCAGATTAGCAAGTTCTATCCAGCATTTCAATGTGAATACCTTTGGTCTGTAAATTCTACTTCTCTAAATTGACCCTAAGGAAATACACATGTGCACAGAAAAGTGCACGCAACCCTTGAATGCAGGGAAGTGGACGTGGCTCAAGTGATAGGGCTTCCGCCTCCCTTACTACCAGGTTTGCTCCCTGGGGCCTCCTGATAAAAAAAGAAGAAGAGAAAGCATGCCTGGGCGGGGAGCCACGTGCCAGTGCCCGTGCAAGTGAGTCACACAGCAATATGTCGACACAACAAAAGAGAGAGGAAAGGGAGAGTCAAGGTGAAGCACAGCAGAGACCAGGAACTGAGGTGGCACAGTTGACACCTCTCTCCACATCAGAGGTCCCCAGGATGGAATCCCTCTGAATCCTAGAGGAGAAAGATGAGAGGAGAAGACAAAAAGAGAAATAGATACAGAAGATCACACAGTGAATGGACCCAGAGAGCAAAAAAGCAGGGTGGGGGAGGGGGAAAATAAATATTTTTTAAAAAATACTTGAATGCAGTGTAGTTTCTAATTGCAAAAGCTTTGGAAATAACCTGAACATCTGTTAATAAGCAATTTTGTGAAATTACAATACCTTCGCTAGCAGAATGCTCTGGGTTCTGGGCTTCAAGGCCCTTAGTTTATGTCACGTAAAAGAATGTAAGCTCACGCAAGGGCATAAAGAGTCATTAAGGAACAAGAAAAGAAATAAGTACACAATCAAAGACCTGGGTTGCAGGGGTGCTGCAGGGGGAGATGTGCACATGGGCCGCCGGTTAGGCCTTTTTTTTTTTAAATTTCTCTCCCCTTTCCCCCATTGTCTGCTCTCTGTGTCCACTCACTGTGTGTTCTTCTGTGTCCGCTTGCATTTTCCAGCGGCACTGGGAAACTTCGTCTCTTTTTTGTTGCGTCACCTTGCTGCGTCAGCTCACGGTGTGTGTGGAGCCACTCCTGGGTGGGCTGCACTTTTTTTCATGAACGGCGGCTCTCCTTACTGAGCACACTCCTTGCGCATGGGGCTCCCCTACGCAGGGTCGCACCTGCGTGGCACGGCACTCCTTGCACGCATCAGCGCTGCACGTGGGCCAGCTCACCACTCGGGTCAGGAGACCCTGGGTTTGAACCGTATGGTAGGCAGACGCTCTATCAGTTGAGCCACGTCTGCCCCCCTGTCAGGTCTTTTAAGCCCTTCCCTCCTCCCCCTTCCTAACACTGGGGAGGGGCCCCAGTTGTTTGCGGTTCTGACTGGGTGCCTTACCATCCCCTCCTGTTAGCTCTCAGGGGCCCAGTGAGGATGCCTTTTGTTTGAAGTATCCAGGGTTTCCCCTTGACCTGGGAAAGCGTTCCAAATAGGACTTGCAGCCAGGGTCTAGGTGGGGTCTTTCCAGCTTTGTTTTTAGTAGCAGGGGCTTTCCAGGCAGTATCTCACGGCCATGTTCTCGCCTGGGTCCCAGCCGCCTTCTCTCTTTCCCTATACTAACCTGCCTCACATTCAGGCTTCAAAATGCTAAGCAGCAATTTAAAAGAATAAGAGAGCTAACATGGAAAGATCTTCAATATACAGAGTTAAGAGAAAAAGATCTTACTATGTGCTTAAATATGTGCCTTTATTCTTTTTAAAGATTTTCAATTTTTTAAAAATTTATTTCTCCCCCTCTCCATTCCCCCACATCTCCCCCATTGTCTGCTCTCTGTGCCCACTCGCTGTGTGTTCTTCTGTGTCTGCTTGTATTCTCATTAGGCGGCTCCAGGAACCAATCTTGGAACCTTCCAGAGTGGGAGAGAGGCAATTACTCTCTTGAGCCACCTCAGCTCTCTCTTTTGCTACTTTTTCTTATTTTCTCTTCTTTGTGTCTCTTGTTGCGTCATCTTGCTGTGCCATCTCTCCTCATTGGCCGGCACTCCTGCACAGGGTCGCATTCCCGAGTGGGCCAGCACTCCACGTGGGCCGGCTCACCACATGGGCCATCTTGCCCTCACCAGGAGGCCCTGGGGATCTAACCCTGGACCTCCTATATGATAGATGGGAGCCAAATTGGTTGAGCCACATCCATTTCCCTGTATGTGTCTTTATATATATGTAGGGGGAAGTGGACTTGGCCCAGTGGTTAGGGCGTCCACCTACCACATGGGAGGTCCGCGGTTCAAACCCCGGGCCTCCTTGACCCGTGTGGAGCTGGCCCATGCGCAGTGCTGATGCGCGCAAGGAGTGCTGTGCCATGCAGGGGTGTCCCTGTGTAGAAGAGCCCCACACGCAAGGAGTGTGCCCCGTAAGGAGACCTCCCCAGCATGAAAGAAAGTGCAGCCTGTCCAGGAATGGCGCCGCACACAGAGAGACCTAACACAACAAGATGACACAAGAAAAAGAAACACAGATTCCCGTGCCGCTGACAACGACAGAAGCGAACAAAGAAGAACACACAGCAAATAGACACAGAGAACAGACAACCGGAGCAGGGGGGGATGGGGAGAGAAATAAATAAATAAATCTTTATATATATGTAGGCATAAATGTATACGCATGCTATAGGCCTTTTTTTTAAAGATTTATTTACTTTTATTTATTTGTTTGTTTATTTCCCCCCACCCTCTTGTTGTTTGCACTTCCTGTGTGCCGTGTCTTTAGGAGGCACCGGAAACTGGACCTAGGACCTTCAATGCGAGAGGGAGACACCTAACTGAGCTACCTCCATTCCCTGCTTTGTTGAGTCTCTCATTATGTTTTTTTCTTCTCGTGTCTCTTATTGGGTCATCTTGTTGTGTCTGCTTGCTGCAACTGCCCATCACGTCAGCTTGCTGTCTTGCTCATTTTTCTTCAGGAGGCACTGGGAACCTCTGCTCCCTGCTTTGTTGTATCTCTCATTATGTTTTTCTTCTTGTGTCTCTTGTTGCATCAGCTGGTTGCATCAGCTTGTCATGACTGCCTGTCACACCAGCTCACCGTCTTCTTTAGGAGGCACCTGGAACTGAACCAGGGACCTCCCATGTGGTAGGCAGGAGCTCGGTCTCCTGAGCCACATCCGCTTCCCTACAAAAGAGTTTTTTCAGTGGTAGTTACACCACCAGGGAAAGGACTGGTATTGGCCCTTGGGTAAAGTGGTATTTTCACTTTTTATATGTATTTTTCTGTGAGATTTGAAGATTATTTTATAAGACTGCATTATTTTTGTAATTTAAAAAACAGGTTAAGACAACGATGTCGCGGGAGGCGGCGGAGGATGGAGGAGCTGAAGAAGGAGGCAAGGCAGTGATCCAGGAACACTGGTTCTCCAGGCAGGAGCTGAAGTGCCTGGCCTGGGCTGCGCAGCGCAAGCAGCTGCCCCCCCACCCTGAGCTCCAGGAGGAGGCGGCAGTAGCCACTTGGCAGAGCACAAACAGCAGAAGCTGTGGCACTCGTTCCAGGACTCAGCCACTGTTGTGGCCCAGTTCTGCAAAGACCAAGTGTGTTGGCAGCCAGGACTTTCTCTCTGGGTCGCCTTCCAAAATGCAACCACCCCTGTCACCAATTTCTACCAAGAAAGCGTGGATACCCATCAGCAAAGTTTGTTGTTGCTTTTTTAAAGAATTCTTTTATTTTTTCCTCCCCACCCCCTTGTTGCTTGCACTTGCTGTGTCTGTTCATTGGGTGCTTCCTTTTAGGAGGCACACAGGAACCGAACCTGGGGCCTCCCATGTGGGAGGGAGATGCCTAATTGCTGGAACCACTCCTTGCTTTGTTATGGCTCTCATTGTATTTTCCTTCTTTTGTGTCATCTTACTGCCTCAGCTTGCCACACTAGCCCATAGCGTCAGCTTGCTGTCTTGCTCGTCTTCCTTAGGAGGTGCCAGGACCTCCCACATGGTAGGTGGGAGCACAGTCGCTTGAGCCATATCCGTTCCCATCAGAGAGGCTTTGATATTGGCTATCAGTGATGTAACAATTATGCATTGGCTTGGGTTAAAAACAACAACAAAAAGCAGAACTGTACGTAGAGAAGATCTGATCAGCTTCCTGTGTGTTAAAGTTCCTCCACCTCGAAACTCTAGAGCTCCCCCAAGACTGACCATAGTGTCAGCTCTCCTATCTACTTCAAAGGAAAGCAGCACAGCTGTGGAGACTGATTTGCAACCCTTCCAGGAAGTCGTAGCACCACATGATAAAGCATGGTTTCTTTGGGAAAAGGGTTAAGTAGGTACCCATGGACTCATTTTCACATTTAAAGTTAGGTCCAAATATATTATGGCTTTTTGTCCATTATAGTGAACTCTTGCCCTGGAAATTTTTAAATAGAATGTAAGCTAAGAACTTAAATGTGCCGCCATTTTTGGACTATCAGCTAGCTTATGTTTTTAAGAAAGTTAGTTTGAGCTTATTGGTGTCACACTAATGGAATCCTTCTGCAACATTAATTAGAATTTATTGCTCTGCATTTATATACTGTACATGTTTTCTTATTCACTTCTGAGTTAAAGAGGGCGTTCTTGTGTCTTAAGAATTCTGGTACATTTATAATTGTTTGGAAGGAAGTGGATGTGGCTCAAGCAATTGAGCTCCCACCTACTACACGGGAGGTCAGGGCTCTATCCCCCCCCCTCCCCACCCCCCCCACCCCTGCTTCCTCCAAGAAGGAAGACCAGCACACAGACACAGCAAATGCAAGCGGCGAGGGGGTGGGGGAAAATAAGCAAATCAATCTTTTTTTAAAAAATAGTGTTAAATAAAAATTTAAAAAAACAATTTTGAAAAAGGAACATACAGTTTAATACGATCCTACAATAGGACCAAAAAAAGACAAAAAAATCAGTTGTCATGCCATCATTAAGAGAAAATCTGTCAACACTTGAGTGTAAATTCTTTTGAGCTCCTTTTCTTTGTCTAACTACCTTTAACATAGTTGAGACACGGTATGCAGTATTTAAGTTTTGGTGATCCTTCTTTCTTCACCCGAACTCTCTCTCTCGGAAGAGGTCACCTAGTCTGGAGTTCTCTGTTCCACTGAAGTCACTGTCTTCGGTGAAACCCCATGCCACCTGCCCTTGCAGGCCTCTCCTCCGCAGAGGGCCGGGCTTGTGACTCCCCGCAGGAGCCCCCACCCCGGGCCGCAGGGTGCTCTGAGGCGCACCGAGGCTAAAGGCACGCCAGGGCAACGCCAGGGCTGGAGGGCTGCGGAGCCCGCTATGGCTGGCGGTGAATGGGGAAAGAAGTGACCACTCAAAACCCTCTAATATTAGAAAAAGAGGTTTCCCCAAGGCGAGGCTCAGCACTGCTCCCGCTGCGAATCGCGACCCCCGCACGAACTGAGTTCTGCTCCCTTCATCCGGGTTCCCAGGCAGGGGGCGCAGGCTCCGGGAAGTTTTTGGTCGCCGTGTTTTGACTCAGGCACCTTGTACACTCGAGCCTCGTTCCAGGCCAGGAGCGTTGGCTTAGACGCTAAGGCCGAAAGCACGTTGCGGGTTTGGAAAAGAGCCTCGAGCCCCGCTGCTCTGCACTTCACCCACAAAGAGCTGACCCAGCCGGGTAGAGGCCGCCTACCGCCCGCCGCGGGCGCCGGGGTCCCGGCGGCGCCTGCGCAGAGCAGCGCCGGGGCGGGGCAAGCTGGCCCCGCCCCGGGCTGGGAGAGCCGGGCAGGGGCGCTGCTGAGAGCGCTTCTGGAGCTGTGCTGAGTGCCATCCCGGCAGGCTGGGATAAGAAGCGGGTCAAGTTATAGTCAGAGGAAACACACATTTCGTTTTCAAGAGGGAACAGAAAAACGGCTTATGAAACAGAGAAGTAAAGTAGCTAAGATCGGGAAGTGTTTTCAAAATCCCTTTCCATCCAGGAGAATGGTCCTCTACCCCCAGTCTAGAGCCTAAAGGATTTATTAGTTTTCTCGTAGTGAAACAGCCGTATCCATTTATAAATGAAGACTTTTGCAGGAAGATAACATCGTTGGAATGGCCGAGGAATTCATGATTGAGGTCAAGGACCTGGTACCTCTTTATATCCCAGGAGTTATCTGTGGTTGTCAGCTGCTGAGTTCTGCCATCAAGTCTTAGTATTTCCACCAAAGGAATGGGGAAAAGACATAAATAATCCGAAATAATGGATTTCATGAATATACTTTATTTTGAAGTGCACTGTGATGTCCTTAGGGTAAATTAGCCTTCGTATTCATTTTATTAGTAGTTCCTGCTCATGACTGATTACTTCAGCAAGAATCTGCCCTCCTAAGGAAGCTGCGGGTGTGGGGTTCCTGAAGGATCCTTCCAACGGATGCTCTCTCCCCGACCCAGGGGTCCTGTGGCTGGAAGCTCAGCCATGCATGGAAAGAAAAGGCTTGGCCTTCCGTCTCAGGTGAACGAGGTGGGGCAGAGACTAAAGACCAAAGGGAGTTTTTTGTCCATATGGTAGGCTCAAAAAGGGATTTAAAAGGGCACTGGAATTCAACTCCTTCATTAAATTATTCATTTAACAAACATTGACTGAGCATGCAGTGTGCACCAGGCACTGTTTTATACGTTTGCACATATTCATTTCATTTAACAGACGAGAACAAATTTCAAAGACTTTCAAGTAACTCGGTAATGTCACAGAGCTGGGCCAGAGCAGCTGGGATTCAATCGCCTGTGTTCTGACTCCATTTCTAGTGTTTTTCTGCTACTCCACAGCAGACCCCAAGGCTTGCCGACGTGAATCCTGGGAAGGAGATTCAGTTTTAGGGGTACATCTTTTTATTGTTATTATTTTAAACAGACTAGCTTGACTTCAAAAGTAGGACCAATCTCATTTCATCTAAGTTAATATTAAAATTTCTTTACAGTCTGTGGCAGTTTGAAATTCTTTTATGACTCCAAAAAAGAGAATGATTACGTGTGTAAAGTAATTCATTCCTGCGGGTATGAGACCTTTTCGCATTGGATTATGTCAGTGAGGCGTGACTCAGGTTGAGTCTCTGCCCTCTTGCTGGGTTTGGTATAAACAGAGACGCACAGGAAAAGGAAGCTGTGCCATATTTCATCCTGCCATGTGAGAGAAATGACTCCAGTTTTGCTTACAGTTGAGAATCCCCCAAGAGGCTCAGAGCTGAGGCCCAGGGAGAGATGAGCCAAAGGCCTGATAGCTTGCAGCCGAAGTCAGGAAGAAAGCAGAACAGCCGAGACTGATAGAGGAGCCAGGAAAGAAACAAGCCCAGTGCCGGGTTGCCCTCCGCTGAGCTGGGGAGACAGTGGATTCTGGAGCAGAAGGCAGAGCCCTCGGCAGAGATGGGCGGCCATCTTGCTTCACCATGGGGCGGCTGACTTTGGTGAGAAGGCATCTCTGCTGATGTCTTAATCTGGACATTTTACAGCCTCAGAACTGTAAGCTTTTACTCCCTTTATAAAAGCCAACCCATATCTGGTACTTGGCAATGGCAGCCCTTTGGCAAAGTAAAGCACAGCCCTGAGAACAGATTGTTGGTAGAGGAGGAGACCAGCAAGGAGAGAGACCTCCAAGGACAGGGACACGCCACACTAACATACACGGAACACAGTTGTCCCTGGATTCAGAATGGATGAGCCACAAGCAGCCAATAGAAAGCCAATGGTTGAGGCATTTAGGATGAACAAGGGAAATATCAGGCAGACTCTTGGTGGCAAGTGAAAGCAACCCAATCCAAGTGGCCTAAAAGAACCACAGAAAGGGCCTGGGGCAAACTGGAACCAATACTGACTCTCCCCCTTCTCTTGTCTGCACGTTCTCTCTGTATCAGATCTACTCTCTCAGACAAGTTCCTACTAGCGGTTGGAAAAATGGCTGTTGGCAATTTTCAGACCACATCTCTGAACTACATCACATGGGAAGGATGGCCCTCCTTCCCTTACTGCCAGTTCAAGCATTCTAGCACAGAACTGGGGGCTGGAGGAGTGGGGCAGGCAGTGGCTTTAATTACCCAGAAGAAATGGGAGATGTGAGCCCGTGATGAAAATATTAACTATCCTACACATGGAGTTACAATTGCAACTGGCCTCTGTTCTTTCTGGTCATAATTGCATTGTTTTCACAAATTCAGGAAAAAGTAGATGAAACAAGAAGTTAAAGAACTCAACTAAATCCTTCATCTGCATTAACAGCACCATTATTTTCATTTATGGATATATTCTGTTTATTAGTTTTTATGTCTATTAGCCTTTTTTTTTTCTTTTTTTTAAGGTACCTAGACCTTGTATGCAGCTTCCTCATATCAGCTTCCCTAAGTTGTTTTTTTTTTTCTTTTGTTTTGCTCATTGTTTGTTTTTGTTTTTTTCAGAAGGCATTGGAAACTGAACCCAGGACCTCCCCTGTGAGAGGCAGATGCTCAACTGCTTGAGCCATATCTACTCGCCTCTATTAGTCTTTGATGAATTGTGACACATGGAAATTTGGCTGTGCTGATCATCTCTGATAAACATTCTAGGTTTTCTGTAATTCTACAATGACTCTTACCTTCTAATTCTGTTATGTTATCTGTTAACAAGAATAATTTCAAAGACAAATATAAAGCTTCAGAGTTTCAGGATTTATTAGGCATCTGTATATCCCTATAGATAGATTCAAACCAATATTTGCTTGCAAAATAACTCATTAGAGCCTTAGTTTGCTTCACCCCACCCCACCCCCACTTAGTGTAGAGAAGGAAAAAGGACTCAAGCTGGGATGGGGATGGGGAGCTGGATTAAAACTTTGCCCTACTGCACACTGTGTGACCTTGTACAAGTCATTTAGTCATGGAAGCCTCACTTTTATTCTCTGTTAAATGGAGATGACCTACTTAATAGAGCTATTGGAAGGACTGGAGATAGCAAATGCTTAGCACAAGATACAGAGGCTCAATAAATGGTGCTTTTACTTTGACCAAAGCCATTCTCCTACAGGTGCCCTGAGAGGTCATATTCCGAACCTGGGAAAAGCCAGCTGTCCTCCACTCCACACACACCTGCCCGAGGCATACAGAGCCCCTTTACAGGGCACTTTCCTCTCTGAGCCCAAACTGTCTTCGTGGTTCACTGTCCATTTGACTCTTCCAATGCACTGCCTTACTACATGTCTTGCTTTGCGAACTCAGACTACTAATAACTCCCGTAGTTGTCAGTGTTTAGCCATCGATTGCCAAACTGACCTCATTTCCTGCTAAGCTAACCTCATTTCCTTTTTGATAGGGTTACTAAACTGGATGAGTTCTGAGAATGCTGCAGATACAGTGTGTCTGGGTTCTGCAGCGAGCTGATAAGGTTCCGTGGTCTTCTTGCGGCCAGGATGGAAAAGTAAGAGACAGGGCAGTTACAGGAGGCACAACTAGCTCAACAATTCCTCCCGACGCCCTTGATCGGGCCAAGAAGGTAACGTTCAACAAGACTGCATGGGGTCAGAGTACCAAGAGGGACATGTCTTAATGAAGGGCCCAGCCCCCCAAAACGCAAGGCTGATAGAAAACCCCAAGCTCCACTCGTACTGCCACTCCTTTTTAAAAAAGCAACAACAAAATGTAGGCTGTGTGACTAGATGTCTGTGCCTGGACAGGTGGTCTCAAATGTCTCTGGATTATGCAGGGGTCACACCACAGCCGGGGTCTTGTGCTAAATTCCAGGCACCACGATTTGGAGGAGAAAAAAGGTCTACTCATTTAACAATATATATTATGAGCCTGCTGGGTACCAGCCGCTGATAATGGAGAGGTGGCATGACCCACGCCCTCCAGGAGCCCAGATACCAGTTGAAAATGAGAGTTCAAGAGCACAGGGGTGGGAGACAGAAAACCGCACCGTGGGAGGCAGAGTTATGGGAACCAGGTAGGTGAGGGCAGGTTAACCTGGAAATGGGGAGAACTGACATGGCCCTGAAAAACATCCTCCAAGATGCAGAGTAGGGGGTCGACTCACTCATTCATTTAATAACTAGGTGTTGAGTGCCAGCAGTGTGCCAGGCACTCTTTTAGGCCCTGGGAATAGAGGAGACAAAATAGATAAGACTCCCACTTCCTGGGAGCTTACATACTAGTAGCAGAGAAAGAAGGAACACACAAATAATCTGGATAATTTCTAAAATTGTTAAGTGTCACCAAGTGAACAGAGTGACTTGGGGGCGTGGGTGTACTGCTACTTTCGATGGGACATCCTGGTGAGTCCACTTAAAGCTGTGATGTAGGGAAGCAGATGTGGCGCAAGCAGTTGGACACCCGCCTACCACACGGGAGGTGCTTGGTTCAGTTCTAGGTGCCTCTGAAAGAAGACGAGCAAGAAGTGAGCTGACACAACAAGATGACGCAGTGAGGTGACTCAGTGAGATGATGCAACAAAGAAAGACAGCAAGGAAACACAATGAGAGACACAACAAGCAGGGAGCAGAGGTTGCTCAAGTGATTAGGTGCCTCCCTCCTACATGGGAGGTCCCCCAGGTTCAGTTTCCAGTGCCTCCTAAAAAATAAAATAAAATAAAATAAAATAAAATAAAATAAAATAAAATAAAGACTAGCAGAGAGCAGATAGTGAGCACAAACAAGGGGGTGGGGGAATAAATAAATAAAATAAATCTTTGTTAAAAAGTACATATGATTAAAAATTTCAGGGAAGCAGACTTGGCCCAGTGGTTAGGGCGTCCGTCTACCACATAGGAGGTCCGCGGTTCAAACCCCGGCCCTCCTTGACCCGTGTGGAGCTGGCCCATGAGCAGTGCTGATGCGCACAAGGAGTGCCCTGCCACGCAGGGTGTCCCCGCGTAGGGAAGCCCCACGTGCAAGGAGTGCACCCATAAGGAGAGCCGCCCAGCGCGAAGGAGGGAGCAGCCTGCCCAGGAATGGCGCTGCACACACGAAGAGCTGACACAGCAAGACACAACAAAAAGAAACACAGATTCCCGTGCCGCTGACAGCAACAGAAGCAGACAAAGAAGACGCAGCAAATAGACACAGAGAACAGACAACTGGGGTGGGGGTGTGGGGAGAGGGGAGAGAAATAAATAAATAAATAAATCTTTAAAAAAAAATTTCAGATCCTTAACCACTTTCTTTAAAAAAATCAAAACAAAGCGAAGAGAAGGAAGCAGCTCTGCCCGCACATCCCAGGGTAGGCAGAGGGAACTGCAAATGCGAAGACCCTGAAGGGAGAATGTGCTTGACGTATTTGAGGTCCATCTAGGAAGAAAAGAAGGTCCTGGTGGCTGGAATGAAGAGAGGGAGGGGCGGGGAGCAGACCTCCCCCCCCCCGGGTGCAAAACTTCCCAGGTGAAGCACCCCGGGAGGCGCTGATCCCCTTGGCCTTCAAGTCAGTAGACAAAAGGCCTGGCAGCCCAATTCCCTCCCACCGCTGCCATCACTGTGGACTGCAAGCTTCACCTACTCATCCAGGGTTCCAGGCAAATAGTATCGTTTTCTATATGTTCCATGACGTGGAAGGTTGGGAAGCACCAATGTGAAGGGAAAAAAAAGTAGGAAATACCATATACAGGATACTAACACTTGTGGTTTACAAAAAGAATATTAACATGTGTGCTCTTAGAACGCACAGACTGTCTCTGGAAGGAGGCACATGAGAGTGGTAACAGCGTTTGCCTCTGGAGAGGGAAATGGAGGGGCTAGAGGGAGAGAGAGAGAGAAGGGGAACTTTCTCTTCATTGTATACTTTTATTTCTTCTTGTGGTAACATCTATAACGTTTATACGACATAACAGGTCCCATTTTAACAGTTTTCAAGTATGCAATTCATTAGTGTTAACTACATTCACGATGTCCTGCTACCATCACCACCACCCGTTACCAGCACTTTTCCATCACCCCAAACAGAATTCATTGTATACTCCTACACTACTTGATTTTTGTATTGTATACATGTTACCTACTTTTTAAAAATAGATTGATTACATTTATAGTAGGGGGTGAAAATATTCACCTAAGTGTTAGTACAAGTACATCAAAGAGCTAACCATTCTTACCAACTTGTAATAGTCCTACTAGATGGTAAGGAAGAGAGACATCAGAGGTGAGGTCTGACTTTTTAGTTTGTACCTCGCTGTATTGTTTGAATGTTATATTAAGCATATATTATTTTTCTAATATTGAGAAATTAATAGTAGATAATGTGGGGAAAAGCAGATATCTAAATTGAAAAGTGACTCAAGAAAGGCAATGACTGTGGTTATAAACAGCAACACACAAAATCCTTGGGCTGGAAATGTTCAGCGTATCGATTGCGAGGGTAGATGCCAGGACCACACGGGTGATACACACTCACATGACAAATAAAACTGGGAAAATCTAAGATCAGTGGATTACAGCTTGTCAATATCTTGATTATGATAGCATACTATAGTTTTGCCAAATAATACTATTGGGGGAAACTAGGCAGTGTGCCAGGGATTTCTCTATATTATTTCCTGCAACTTCTTGTGCGTTCACAATGATCTCAATAAAGATTTCAATTAGCAGATAAAAAAATTAATAGTGGGTTCCTCATCAGAGAAGAGTTTGTATAGAGCTGAAACAGCTATTTTCAGAGTACCTTTTTGGGGCAATTCCATCTCCACAGATAATTTCAGACCAGATGGGTCCCTAGGCAACCTTCACGGTAAAACATTCCTTAATTGTGTAATCCATAACTCTAAATACATGGGCCTTATGTTTCCAACTGGATTATAAGTGCCTTAAGGACAGGAACTTTTGATTTTGCTTTTTAAACAAAATTCCCCTCATCTCCTCCCTGCCACCATAGCTCCCTTGTCTGTGTACT
The DNA here is from genome assembly GCF_030445035.2 of Dasypus novemcinctus. NCBI lineage: Eukaryota > Metazoa > Chordata > Mammalia > Cingulata > Dasypodidae > Dasypus > Dasypus novemcinctus. The sequence goes on along the minus strand of NC_080676.1, from coordinate 7,753,571 downwards.
GTCTGCCTGTCGTTTTTGCTTATCTGCTCGTTGTTTCTTTTTTCTCAATGTCTGCTTGTTGTCTGTATGTCTTCTTTGGGAAGCATGGGGAACCAAACCCGGGACCTCCGATGTGGGAGGTGGGCATTCGACTGCCTAAGCCACATCCGCCTCCACCCTCATCTTTTAGGATAAAGATATTTAAACTTGCCAAAAAAAGTCTGTCACTTGAATGCAGGGATATCTGTTTTTCACAACTAACACAGTGCAGACTCAGTGCCCAGAGTAGGAAGGTTGCATATTATTGTTCTAACCTTTTTACATGACAGAGAGAAATGTAATACAACTTTCCTGGTGAAGAAGACTGGGTCAGCACATTTTGTCTTTGGCTTGGTGAAACAAGAGTTCACTTGTTCGAAGCCAGTGGACCAAGAAGGGGTGGTTGTAACAGGGGGCAGGCAGGGCCAGCACGCAGCCAGGATCCCGATTACAGCAGCCGTGAGGCTTCAGGGCTGCCGCCTGGGAATTAGCTCTGCGCACCCGCTCGGGGTTGTAGGTATCACTGATCCCTCTGGCGTGAATGAAAGCCACAACTACAGAAGAATAAAATGGCCTCGTGAGATGGAACTGACCACAGATATTTTGACTTTATTTTTAAAAATAACCATAGGGGAGCAGGTATAGCTTAGGTGTTGAGCACCTGCTTCCCAGGTAGGAGGTCCCAGGTTCAATCCCTGGTAACCCCTAAACAAATAAATAAGTAATAAAAATAACTGTATATAATTATGTTTTATGTAAAATAAGTTGTGTTTTTTTGGTAAGATTTATTTCTTTATTCCCTTCTCCCTCTGTTGAATGTCCATTCACTGTGTTCTTCTGTGTCTGCTTGTTTTCTCTATAGGCAGCAGCAGGAACCAATTCTGGGACCTTCCAGAACGGGAGAGAGTTGCTCAATCTCTTGTGCCACCTCAGCAATCTGGTCTGCTGAGTCTCTTTTTTTATTTTTTTATTTTTTATTTTTTTTTAAAGATCTTATTTTTTATTTATTTTTCTCCCCTTCTCCCAATTGCCTCCTCTCTGTGTCCTTTTGCTGTGTGTTCTTCTGTGTCTGCTGGTATTCTTGTCAGTGGCACCAGAAATCTATCTCTTTTTGTTGCATCATCTTGCTGCATCAGCTCTCCATGTGTGTGGCACCAAACCTGGGCAGGCTCCATTTTTTTCAAGTGGGGCGGCTCTCCTTACGAGGCTCCCTCCTTGTGCGTGGGGCTCCCCTACAAGGGGGACACCCCCGCGTGGCAGGGCTCTCCTTGTGCGCATCAGCACTGCACATGGGCCAGCTCCACACAGGTCAGGAGGCCCTGGGTTTGAACCCTGGACCTCCCATATGGTAGGCAGACGCTCTATCAGTTGAGCTAAATCTGCTTCCCTGAGTCTCTTATTGTCTCTCCTCTGTGTCGCATTTTTTTAAAAATTTATTGAAGTATATCACCCATATATAAACATACATAAACAATAAGTGTATAGTAATAGTTTTGAACTTACAAAACAAACAGATATAACATCATACATGACCCTCATACCTCACCCTACACCAATGCCTTGCATTGCTGTAAACATTTTTAACTAATGATTAAAGAGCATTGTCAAAATATTACTACTAACCAAAGTATTTTCCCCCAACTCACCCTATTATTACCAATCTTTATATCATTTATATATGAACATACATAAACAATAAGTGTATACGAACTTACAAAGCAAACGTGCATAACATCATACAGGGGTCCATACATCAACCCTCCACCAACACCTTGCATTGTCGTGAGAAGTTTGCTACAAATTATGAAATGATATTATCAAATAAATAAAATAAATCTTTAAAAAAAAAGAATACTATCAAAATCTTACTACTAATTATAGTCCTTATCTCATATTTGGTGTATTTTTCCCCAACCCACTCTATTATTTTTTTTAAATGTATTTTTTATGACAGAAGTTGTAAACTTATAAAACAATCATGCACATGTACAGAATGCCCAAACAACACCCCTCTATCAACACACCACACTGTGGTGGAACATTTGTTACAAAAAATATAATATCATCTGATGGTTACCACATCCATACTGTACATTTGGCACACATTTTCCATCCTGCCCCATTATCAACACAGTACATCTTTGGCTTAGATGCAAGCATATTACATTATTACTGCTCACCATAGTCCACAGGTCACTCCATTGTATCTTTCCCATGCTTTTCCACGTTCCCACCACCCTGCAATAGTGATGCGCATTTGCTGTAGCTAACAAAGAACACTCTTGCATCTGTACCATCAGCCACAATTCTCATCCACCTCTTGGCTTACTGTGCTACTCAATTCCTAGATTATTCTCTAGCATTCTGTCGATTGGCATTTACATACCTAGACTACCATTTTCAGCCACATCCCCATTTCTAAAATAGTTGTTATTATGTGTTACCATCCACTCTATACATTTCTACATTTTACAGTAAAGCTAATTAAAACTTCTACAGTCCATCTCAGCCCTCCGCTTATCTCCTTTAAGAATCCATCACCTGCTACCGGGTCTCGAAGGTATTTTCCTACAATTTCTTCTAGAATGCTTATAGTTCTTGCTTTTATTTTTAGGTTTTGATCCATTTTGAGTTAATTTTTGGATAAAGTATGAGAAAGGGGTCCTCTTTCCTACTTTTGGCTGTGGATACCCAGTTCTTTCAGCACCATTTGTTGAATGGACTATTCTGTCCGAGCTGTGTGGGTTTGACAGGCTAGTCAAAAATCACTTGACCATATATGTGAGGGTCTGTTTCTGAACTATCAATTTGGTTCCATTGGTCTATGTGTCTGGTTTTTTGCCAGTACCATGCTGTTTTTACCACTACAGCTAGGTAATATAATTTAAAGTCTAAAGATGAGAATTCACTTTTCCTTTTTAAGATGTTGCTGGCTATTCAGGAGCCCTTACCCTTCCAAATAAATTTGATAATCATGTTTCCAATTTTTAAAAAAATACTGGTGGACTTTTTATCAGGATTGCATTGAATTTGTATATTAATCTGAGTAGAATTGACATCTTAATGATATTTAGTCTTCCAATCCATGAGCACAGAATGTTCTTCCAATTATTTAGGCCTTTTTTGATTTCTTTTAACATTGAGTTGCAGTTTTCTGAATACAAGTGCTTTATATCATTGGTTAAGTTTATTCCTGACTATTTGAGTTTTACATGTCATATTTTATTTTCACCACTTTTTTGACACTTTTAGTTACTTTTCTGGATATAATCTTCATTTCTAGAATCTCTTCCAAGCCTCTCTCTTCTGTCTTTTCTTTTCAGACCCTAGCACAACCTTTAGACTTTCCTGAAAATCTGGTGTCTTGGTTAGAAATTCTTTCAGTTTCTGTTTATTTGTGAATATTCTAAACTCACCCTCATTTTTAAAATGCAGTCTTTACAGATATAAGATTCTTGGCTGGATATTTTTCTCTTGTAGTATCTTAAATATATCAGACCACTGTCTTCTTGCCTCCATGGTTTCTGGTGAGAAATCAGCACTTAATCTTATTGGATATCCCCTATATCTTATGCTTTGCTTTTCTCTTGCTATTCTCAGAATTCTTCTTTGCCTTTGGCATTTGATATTCTGATTAGTATGTGTCTCAGAATTGGTCTATTTGGATTTTTTCAGATGGGAGTAGGTTGTGCTTCTTGGACAGGGATATCTATATCTTTCTATAGGGTTGGGAAATTTTCTACCATTATTTATTCAAATATTCCTTCTGCCCCCTTTCCCTTCTCTTCTCCTTCTGGGACACCCATGACACGTATGTTTGTACACCTTTTGCTGTCATTTAGTTCCCTAAGACCTTGTTCAAGTTTTTCCATTCTTTTCTTCATCTGTTCTTTTGTATGTTCACTTTCAGAAGACATGTCTTCAAGCTCACCAATCCTCTCTTCTGCCTCCTTAAATCTGCTGCTATATGATTCCAATGTTTTTTTATTTCATTTATTGTGCCTTTCATTCCATAAGATCTGCTATTTTTCTTTCTTTTTTTTTTAAGGTTTATTTATTTATTTAATTTCCCCCCCTCCCCCGGTTGTCTGTTCTCAGTGTCCATTTGCTGCGTCCTGTTTCTTTGTCCGCTTCTGTTGTCATCAGCAGCACGGGAAGTGTGGGCGGTGCCATTCCTGGGCAGGCTGCACTTTCTTTTTCACGCTGGGCGGCTCTCCTCATGGGCGCACTCCTTGCATGTGGGGCTCCCCTATGCAGGGGACACCCCTGCGTGGCACAGCACTCCTTGCACGCATCAGCACTGCGCATGGGCCAGCTCCACACGGGTCAAGGAGGCCCGGGATTTGAACCATGGACCTCCCATGTGGTAGACGGACGCCCTAACCACTGGGCCAAGTCCGTTTCCCAAGATCTGCTATTTTTCTATGTCTGCCTTCAAATTCTTCTTGTGCTCATCCAATGTCTTATTAATATCCTTAATCCCTTTAGCCATCTCATTGAATTTATTAAGGAGATTTGTTTGAACATCTATGATTAGTTGTCTCAACTCCTTTATGTCATCTGGAGACATCTTGTTCTTTTAATTGGACCATATCTTCTTGTTTCTTGGAGTGGATTTTAATTTTTTTGTTGGTATCTTGGCATCTGGCTTACTAGAGTATTTATTCTGGGTGCAGTTTTTCTCTTTAGTTTAAGGTTTCCTGCCATTTCTCCCTTACTGGTTGTACAATAGGAACCAAGGATGTAATTGATGCTATAAGCTGTGGTGGCTCAAGCTGCCCTCATTATCCCAGGGACCGATGAAGCTTCTCCCAACTTTCTCTTTTACCAGGGATAGGGACAGAGTCACAACTATGTGGAATAATCCAAGTCATGCAATGTTGTAGTTGCCCAGAGACAATAATGAAGCTTCATGCCCCTTTCTCCCCTGCCTGGGGCAGGGCTGGAGGTGTTGGCAGTAATCTAGGCAGTGCGGGTCCAAAGATGACCAGGTAACTGCAGATAATATTGGCTGGCACAGAAAGGTAGACTTCAATTATTCAGTCTGTGCCAGCCAAGATGACCTGCAGTTACCTGGATAGGCTAGTGCAGGGCTCACCAACCACCTCTCTGCTAGAAGTGGGGCTGAAGCCCAGGCTAGGGCTGCAGACTGATCTGGGTGAAAGAAGCCAGTCCCTACCATCACTGTGGTTTTCAGTCAGCCCGGCTTCCCCTCAGGCTGGGGGCAGAGTCAACATGGCAGCCACCGGCCTCTTTCTGACATAGACAGGTTCTAACTTTAGCTGTCCTTATGGTTCTACTTTAGCCAGCTGAATATGCTAATCAGTAGCTGAAATCGGTGGCCAACCATCTCTTTCTCCCCTGTCTTTGGGAAATGGAGCTTCCAATTCCAGCCACAGAATAACTCCTGGGGCAGCCTGTGCTGCCAAAGTAGGATGATCACTGCCCTCTGCAGTTTGGCCAGTAATTTCCTGGAGAGGCTGGTGCAAGTCCCCCCAGCTTCCTCCCTGCTGGAGGTGGGGCTGGGGCCTAGGCTAGACCTGCAATCTGCCCTGGATGGGAAGAAGCCGGTCCCCACAGCACTGGGATCCTCAGTCAGCCCCACTTCCCCTTGTGCCAGGCGTGGAGTTAAGATGGCAACTCCCAGCCTCTTTCTGACTTGGACAGGCTCAAGCCTTAGCTTTTCTCAGGATTATACTTTAGCCCACCAAATTTACTCAGCAGTAGCTGAAGTTGGTGCCCAACCATCTCTTCCTCCCCTGTTTTGGGGAAGTGGAGCTTTCAATTCCAGTCACAGAACATCTCCCGCGGCAGCTTGTGCCTCCAGTGGAGGATGGGCACTGGCCTCTGGGGCATGGAGCCTCTACTTACGAGTCTTCTCTGCAGATGGGCAGTCTCCTCCTTCCATTCCTTCAAGGATTTTGCAGGATGCTTTCTGGCCTCCTGGAGCCCCCAAACAGGTGCTTCAGCTAGCTCCAGAGAGCTCTGGGTATGTAACTGTGCTGTAGCAGGAGCTGAGTCTAGCAGCTCCTTACTACACTGACGTCTTCCTGGTTGTCCCTCTGTGTCTCTTTTTATGTGCCATCTTGCTGAGCCAGCTCTCTTTGTGGGCCAGCTTGCTCCACAGGCCAGCACTCTGATTGGGCCAGCTCTCCACACCTGCCAGTTCACCTTCACCAGGAGGCCCTGGGAATGAACCCTGGACTTCCCATTTGGTAGATGGGAGCCCAATTGCTTGAGCCACATCCGCTTCCCTAAAATAAATTTTTAATGGCCTGGGACTTGATTTACTTAGATTCATTGTGTAGGTGAAAAATAGGGATTTTTAAAAGGTGCCGTAGAACTATAGTTTTCTAAAACTCAGTTATCCTTTTATGACGGTATAAAGAGATGTGTGTCTTTTGGTGGCAGCAGTGGGAAGTAATTTAAATCTTGTGTAGGAATGCATAGGCTGGAAACCCAGCCTTCCCAATGATCTCTGTTGTACCCTGTGTGCCAATACAGTTTAATAGAGAGTGAATAATCAAGTCAGTTTTCCTTATGCCACCCTATACCAAACATATAGGTTTTTTAAACAAAGGGATTCACAATAAAACTGCTCTCTTTTTCTGTCAAACATATGGTGCAGTATATTCTTTACTGTAAGGAATATGACATAAAAATATTACATAGTTAGCATTTGTATTCACTAAATGTGTATTGAACGAATGGATGGACTAATGTATAAATACATGCTCAGATGAATAGATGGGTAAATTACCAGATAAATGAATGCATAAGTGCATGCATTAATTAAGGAATGAAACCATTTCTCATGAAAGACATAATATGGGCCGTGTACACTGATCCTGCTTGTACTGAATGTCCTAGAAAGCGAAAATGGACACGATGAGCCCAAGGCTGGGGCCCTTCCTGTTAAAACAGAAACTGGCCCCACCCCTTGGTCAGCGCCCAAGGATGTGCCCTGCCAAGCAGAGGACCTGGAGCAGGGTGGCACCACACGTACCTTGACACAGGGCCCTGCCCATCTCTAATCCTACCCAAGAAGCTAGGACACAGTCTCTACCGAAAGGAATACCTACCTGAGCCCTTTCGCTAAATATTGGTGGTGTCCTCTGTATTTTGCCTTTTTATCTCCATTTTTTTCTACCAGAAAACATGTATATATATCAAAATGTGACCACACCCAGATTTTGCTGTTAAATAAATCCCTCTCATCTTCTCTCTCTCTCTGTCTCTCATTCTGCCACGCACACCAGAGCACCAGAAAATAGCAATTACAGCTCATAAGCTAAAAAAGTCCAAAAGATTGAAGTGGTCAAGAAAAACGATTATATAAAATGCTAGCTTGACCAGAGCTATCCACCTTCACCTATTAAATGGATAAGCATTACTTTTTTAAAAAAATGAGAATGCAGAACGTTACTACGGCCAAAGAGAAGCTGGCAAAATCCACGTGGCTGGTGGTAGTATAAATTGGTAAAGGCCTTGAGAACGTGTTGCAACCCAGCTCCTGAAGGACACGGGTTGAGGAGGTGGCTAGACCAAAGGACACACTCAGACCCGAGCTTTCTTTATTGGGACTTATGGACAGGAGAGATTCTCTCTGGTGGCAGTGGTGCAGAGAACGAAGATCCACAGAGGATGGAAAATGAGAGGCAATAGAGAGGGTCTCAGAACAAAGACTTCTCATATCAGAGTCACATAAATGGGGCCTGGTGATGTCACTGTAGGAAGGAATTGGACAGCCTGGATAAAATTACGGTCTACCATACCATCCGTACATTGTTCTCCTACGAGGAGGTGTGTTACTTTTTAACTTGTGTCCTGGGGCATGCAGGCGGCTGTGTACAGCAGTCTGAGTTTCCCTTAGGGAGGCGGAACCAGGGCTGGGGTCCCACTGGATCCACACAACCCACCCTATGTAGCACTTTGCGTTGCCCATAGGACACGCACTGCATTTCCATTTCACAAAAACACTATGGCAAACAACAGAATATTAAAAGTCATTTACCTAAAGCTAGTGGACCTATAATAACACGCCACCAAGGCCAAGAGAGGGAGTTAAACCAGTTAGATAAGGGATCAATAGCTAATTTTTCAATATGGCTTATTTGCTCTTGCACATGATTTAAAACTTGCAAGGCATTATGAGAGAGATCAGGAATCTATACGCAACAGTGAACATTATTTAATGAGAAGGTCATATTTCAAACTTGTTGATGGATTGTACTCTGCCATGCCGGCAAGGGGTCTCACGCTGTCCAATTTGCAAGAGTTACAGTTTAAGGAAGGTGGTGCTGGTCTGAGAGTATACAGGCAACATTTTCATTAGTAGACAATAAACTACTATGTAGGGGGGTCCTATGAGGAGGTCTCCAATACCATACATGTTCCCCTTCTAAATTTTCTGAGTTTTCTATGGTGACATAAAAAACTAACCTAGGCATAAGGAGAGTTCATATAGACACATACAGCGTTCCAGCTATTTGCTGTTTTGATTGGTCGTCTTTTTACTTCACCCATTAGCTTTTAGGGAACCAGTGGGCACCCTTTCTGTTTGGAGTTATCCAGGTCTTCTTCTGAACCCAGGACTTTCAAACTGTACCTTGTGACCAGGGCCTTTAGAGGGCTCTATTCTGACCAGCCGCCTCCCTTGTTTCCTATGTAAACCTGCCTCAGCTTCCCCTCAGAGAGTTTGCACCCTTCTTCTTAAGGAGGCGCTGCAGGGCGATGGCCACTCTTCTGCAGCTGCTTCCTGATGTTTAGGGGCAGTAGTTTCTGCCGTAGGGGTGTGAAACTCTCAGCTGTTCTGAGGTTGAGGGAAGATGTGTCCGGCACAGTGGTTGGAATTGGATGAAATCCCTGCATGACTAATTCTTTGTTCTGGAAGGCCTTTATTCTGGAAGAAGTAAACTTAGAAAAGGAATTATTGGGAGTGGATGTGGCTCAGGCAGTTGAGCACCTGCCTCCCACACGGGTGGTCCCAGGTTTGGTTCCTGGTGCCTCCTGAAAAAACAAAAACAAACAACAAGCAAAACAAATGATAAAACCAACTCAGGGAAGCTGATGTGGGTCAGTGGTTGAACACTGGTTTCCCACATACAAGGTTCCAGGTTCAATCCCTAGCCTCTGGCACCTCAAAAAAAAAAAAAAAAGGAATTAAGTTTACAAATACTTTTACATGTTCAATATCCTTCTGCATATGATCTAGACTAGAAGAGATATTATCATATTTATCAGGTATATAGATATAGCACTTAATTCTAATTAATGCACTAGTTCCTCTTTGAGCTGCAGTTAATAGATCTAAGCTGTAGGTTTGCAATAACATACATGTTATTTCCCCATGGGAGCAGGCCATAATGCTAATGGTATTTGTTTAAGTTCTACTAACATTACTCTGATAATTACTGCTTTACTTGGTATACAGCCAATGGTCCTTTGATGGATTATTATGTAGTCATTACAAATGTAATTATGATAGTTATATCATATTGGAAATTAGATATAATGTAAAGGAGGAAAAAATATAAAATGGTATGTAGGTATGGTTAGATTGTTACAGTAATTGCCCCCATGAATGTCACCTCCCTGTATATACATTTTTTTCCCTACCCCCTGAAATGGCTCCCTTGTCTGTTTGCTTGCTGTTTTTGCTCATTTGTGGGGGGGGGAGGTGCTCACTGTCTGTTTTTTTCTTTAGAAGGCACCAGGAACTGAACCTGGAGCCTCCCATGTGGAAGGCAGGTGCCCAACTTCTTAAGCCACATCAGCTCCTTGCTCATTTGTTTTTGTTCATTATCTGCTCTTTTTTTTTTCCTCAATGTCTGCTCATCATCTGCTTGTTGTTTGTTTGTATTCTTTAGGAGGCACCAGAAATGGAACCTGGGGCCTCCCACGTCATGTGGGAAGTGAGCGCTCAAGTGCTTGAGCCACATCCACTCCCCTGTATATACATTTTTGTAAAATTCCCTTCCATGTCGACACTGGGCTTGGCCACGTGACATGCTCTGGCTAATGGGACACTGTCAAAGGTGATACAGGCAGTGGCTGGGATAGTGTTTGTACAGTGGGTCTTGTTCTCTCTCTCTTGCTGCTTTTGGAACCCAGATGCCATGTGAAGAAGCCCAAATAGCATGCTGGAGATGCACAGCCTGGCCAATAGCCAGCAACAACCTCCAGGCCTGTGAGTGTGGCCATATCACAGCAGCCAGCCCCAGCTGAGCCACCAGCTGACTTCAGGGGCATGAATGACCAAAGCTTAGATCAGCAGAAGAAACGCCCAGCTGACCCCAGCCCAAACTGATGACGCAAAAGTATGAGCAAATCCAAGGGATGTGGTTTTATCAGCCCAACCAGGTTGCTCTTTGCAAACAGAGGTTACTATTCTTATAAGACTAACTCCCGCCAAATCCTTGACTCTACCTTTTGGGTAGGTCAGTGACCCCATCAAGGAGTCACAGTGGGGAATTTTCACTGCATGATTAAACTCCCCCTGACTGCAAGATCACTCGGGAGGCTTGAGCAGTACATGGTGTGAGCCTGTTTAAACACACAGACTCTGATTTACAGAGTTACTGAACAGCAAGCAAGCACTGGTTACATCCCCAGTGGTTACGTAGTCAGAAAACGATGGATTCTTCTAGGTTCTTGACTATGTCACATGAAAGAACTCAAGGACATGCCAATTTAATTAGGTCGTAAAGAGAGTTTACTGAAAAAGGAGGGAAAAGAGAAAAGTACACACCCTAGAGGTGGATGCAGGCTACCTCCAGGCAAAGAGGAGCCCTTCAGGTCGGGGCTGGGGGGTTGCCTTTATTCAAGTCGTATTTCTCCCCTCCCCTTTCCTAAAGCTGGCCAGGGGCCCCAGTGGTTTGCTGTTCCAATTGGCTGCCTTTCATCCACCTGTTAGCTCTCAGGGCCCGATGATGAGCCCCTTTCTTTCGAATTATCCGGGGCTTCCTCTTGACCCTGAGGGTCTCAGGTCCCAGCTGTGACTCATCCTCTCTCTTTCCCTACACTAACCTGCCTCCGTTACTCAATTGTTTTCTTCACAAAACTTGTACAAATTCATTGTAGAAAATTTAGAAAAAAATTGATACTTATAACGACACTATCTAGGGACAGCATTTGTCAGTAGCAGTTTTTTGGTACAGATCTATCAAGACCCCTTCAAGATAATATGTGTGTCTGTGTGTGCACAGACTTATGTTTGAGATAGATAACGAAATCTTTGTTCTTTTTCATGTGTATGAGAAAAGGTAAAATATGATTATACCACACAATGTTATAAACATGCTTCCTTGTTATTATGGATTATGCTCCAATATAATTTTAATGATTAAGTAATATTCTGTTTTCTGGACATGAAATAAACCTACTGTTGGAAAAAGAAAAGAGGGATATGGTTTCAAGCACTAGACTTTTTTTTATGATTTATTTATTTCTCCCCACCCCCTTGTTGTTTTTTACTTGCTGTGTCTGTTCACCTTCCTTGTTTCTTTAGGAGGCACTGGGAGTCGAACCTGGGACCTCTGATGTGGGAGAGAGGTGCCTAATCACTTGAGCCACCTCTGCTCCCTCCTTTGTTGTGTCTCTCATTCTGTTTTTCCTCCCCACTCTCGTGTTATCTTGTTGCATCAGCTTGCCACGCCTGCGAGTGCTAGCTCTCTTTTTTAAGAGGCTCTGGGAACCTCTCCTCCCTGCTTTGTTGTGTCTCTCATTATGTTCTTTCTTCTTGTGTCTGTTGTTGCGTCAACTTGCCGCTCCTGCCTGTTGCACCAGCTCATTACCTTCTTTAGGAGGCACTGGGATCCGAACCAGCAACCTCCATGTGTTAGGCAGGAGCCCAGTTGCCTGAGCCACTTCCACTTTGCAGCACTAGACTTCAAGTGTACGTATATAGAAGGGAAGTAACGGAGACCTTCACACAGTGAAAGCCTCACAGCAGCCCTAGGATGGAAGACGCTCAGGCGATGAGCACTCTTGACTGGCAGTCCACGGCCCCACCTACCAGCACAAACACCAACATACACTAGAGAAAAAGTTTTATAAAGGGAGGAGAAGTTTAAAAAAAATGTTTAAAATCATACAAAGTCACCTAGCACAAACTTCCCAAGGAGGGAACCGTTTCTCTACTACGCTGTACAAGCAGCCACTCAACTAAATTTGTACATTGGGCATCTACCCCATCTTGGGTCATTTTGTGTTCCCATGCAGTTAAGCTGAGTGGTTCAACTGCCCAGTCCTGCCAGCCTTTCGACACCCGTGACTATTAGGATCGTGTGCTGGGTGACGGGTCCGTCCCTCAGAGGACCCAGACACCCAGACCCCAGTTGACCAAATCCCCACACCCTCCCTCGCTCTCTCGTGGGGAGCCAGGGGCCCTGTGCTGTTAGAGCCACCCCCCGCAACTGAGAAAGTTCATGAGTTTATTTATTTGCTTTTATTCCCTGCCCCGGTGGTCTGCTCTCTCTTTCCATTTGCTGTGTGTTCTTCTGTGTCCACTTGTATTCTTGTCAGTGGCACTGGGAAACTTCACTCACTGTGTGTGCGGTGCCTGGGTGGGCTGTGCTTTTTTCATGCTCTCCTTACCGGACGCACTCCTTGCACGTGGGGCTCCCCTACGCAGGGGACACTCCTGCGTGGCAGGGCACTCCTTGCGCGCATCAGCGCTGCACGTGGGCCAGCTGCACACGGGTCAGGAGGCCCGGGGTTTGAACCCTGGACCTCCCATGTGGTAGACGGACGCTCTATCAGTTGAGCCAAATCCACTTCCCAGTTCTCGAGTTTCAAAGCCCCCTTCCCTGCCTCCTGCAGCGGTGTGGGCCATTTATAAGCATGATCTGGCACTCACCCCTGAGGCTCCTGCTCTGTGCCAAGCCCAGCTTTAGACAGTCGTAAGAAATGAAACAAAGGGCGGCACATCTGCCTGAAACCTCCTGGTACAGAGGAAGGAAGGGGAGCTGAGAGCAGCTCTTGGTACACAGTCCCAGCGGGAACAAGCTTTCCTGCGGGAGCAGGAACTTACCCTTCCCAGGTCGGGCCGCTAGTGTGGGGGAGCCACACGGTGGAGTCGTCAGCAAGCTCTCTCACAAGAAAGGTATTGGCTGGGTACCTCCCAGCAGCTGCCTTCATTCCAAACTTGGATCTGCTGAGGTGACTCACCTCTCCCTGGCGGCACCGATACTCAATATTAGGCCACAGCAGCAGCGGCCTCCGGGCCCGGGCTGACTTGCAGCTTTCTCTCCCGACCCTGCTCCAGCCTGGTCCTTGCTGCCAGTCTCAGGTTTGCCGTGGCTGGTCCTTAATTTGTTCATCAAGGAAGCTTTCCTTTTCTTTTTTCCCATGCTAGCAAGTATTTGTTACTCATTTCCCCTTTCTCTATCTTTGTCTCTTCCTTAACCCGCTTTCCCAGGCTGCTTTTCCTCCACTCCAGGTCCTGTAATTACCCCTATTAAGTCAATGACAGGACCTTATTTTTTCCCACTTCCTCTTTCCTTCTATTGTTATGCGGAGGGAGGGGGCTGCTGCTGAATGAGGGAGAAGGAGAATTGGATTAGGTAGCAGGATATCCCAGCTGTTCTCTTCCTGGTTTAGCCTCTGCCCTTAGGTCTCACTTCCATCAAGCCCCACACCCACTCCACACTCCCACCTCCCGGTGACAGATGGGCCAGGAGTGTGGAGGAATCTGGAAGGGTTCCTTGGCTGGCGCCCAAGGGGAGGTTCTGGGAGAACGCAAAGGTGGTGGCATCTTGTTACCGTTTACACGGGTGAACTGGTGCTCCTGACATTACACAATTCCAATGTCAACAGATTATCTGCCGGAAGAAAACATTGGGGAAAAGAGTACTTAGGTTCAGGGAAATCAATGCTGAGAAAATGCATAGACCATCTCGGTCCTGGGACTGTTCTCTCAAATGCTGACTCATACGCTTGCAGGGACAGGTGCCTTTTGAAAATCTGGTAAATGATAGGGGCTCTCCCCAGCAAAACACACATAAACCTAGAAACGGAACCCCAGGGACTCGCTGCCCCCTTGGGTTCCCTCTGCAGAGTCCCCGGTAAGGGGTGTAAGCGGCCAAGAGCCGCGCTCAGGCCCTTCCTTCTCCGTGAATCCCGTGGAGAGTTCAGGGCAGTTCAGAGAAAGCATTTATTTGTTCATTCATTCAACAAGCGACTCTTTGAGAAACTTCCAAGTGTCGGGCCCCGCGCTGGGCCCCACCGTGAGCAGAAAGAGGTGAATCAGACCCAGTGCCTCCTGCCTGGGTGTTCAGGGTCCCGCGGGGGAGACCCACAGAGGGCGGACAATGAGTGCACGGTGACGAAGGAGGTGGCAGAGGGTGCTGTGGGCTCGTCGGGGACCAGAACGGCTTCCCACAGCCATGGGTTCCTGTACCTCTCAGACCACAAAGCAGAGTGCTTGGGGAAAACACCCCAAAACCAAGCCTCCCCCTGAGAGCTGCTGGCTGCTCTGTGCGGGACAGGTCAGAGCCGTGGTCCTGGCGCCCGTGCTCCTTCCCTGTGCGCCTTCAGCTTTTTCACCTCCACCAGGCTGGGGCCAGGGCTTCCCCCAGGCTCCCGATGGGGCTGCCACGGGCCTCCAAACTGCCCCGATCTACCCCATCGGGAGCTGCTCTGGCTCTCCAGCCTGCCTTGAGTACTCCCGGCTTTCTTTGCTAAAGCCCTATTCCTGTGAATAGCCGTCTTGAGAATCCCTACAGGGAAATAAGGAGCAACACAAACAAGCTTTGAGGAAGTTATTTGCAAGAAATCTGGAGAGTCCTGATCTGAGTCCCACCTGTCTGTATTTACAGGAATGGAGCCGCAGGGCTGGGCTGGGCTTTCTGTCACTGCTTCCCAGATGTCTCAATTTTTCCTGGGGGGGGGGGGGGGGAGAGCTCAGGGAAAAGTCCCAATTTGGGCATCTGAGATGCTGCTTGCCTCGGTTGGCTGCGAGGCCCTCTATGCGGGACACGGGGCCCTGGAGCAGCCCTGGGCTCCAGCTGCTTCTCGTGCCTTCGGTTGGGTTCCCGGCTCGTTTTGCCAGGGCTGCTGCTAGCCCGGTTGGCTTAAACAACAGACCTTTATTGTCTTCTAGTCTGGGGGCCAAGAGTCCGAAACCAAGGTGTCAGCAGTGCTGTGCTTCCTCTCGAGGGACAGACGCTGCCCCGCGCTCTCCCCTGGCTTTGCGGCGGGTGGCAGGCGAGCTGGGGCGCCCCTGGGTTTGTGGTGGCAGAACACAACCCTCTCTTTCTCTGTGGGTCCAAATTTCCTCTCCTTATACAGACACCAGTCACATTATGGGAGCCGGGTGAGCCCTGATCCCGTTGGGCCTCGCCTTAACTAATGAAGATCCCATGCACAAATAAGTTCACATTCACACTTGGACGTGCAGAAGTAGTGTCCGCGGGGCGCTCTGGGTTCTCGGCTTATGTCGCATGAAAGAATTTAAGGAGGCACCATAAGGGAGGCAAAGGAGTAAGGGGTTCAAGAGGAAACAGATACTAGAAACAGTATACAGGGAAACGGACTTTGGCCCAGTGGTTAGGGCGTCCGTCTACCACATGGGAGGTCCGCGGTTCAAACCCCGGGCCTCCTTGACCCGTGTGGAGCTGGCCCATGTGCAGCGCTGATGCGCGCAAGGAGTGCCGTGCCACGCAAGGGTGTCCCCCGCGTGCGGGAGCCCCACGCGCAAGGAGTGCGCCCGTGAGGAAAGCCGCCCAGCGCGAAAAGAAAGAGCAGCCTGCCCAGGAATGGCGCCGCCCACACTTCCCGTGCCGCTGACGACAACAGAAGCGGACAAAGAAACAAGACGCAGCAAATAGACACCAAGAACAGACAACCAGGGGAGGGGGGGAAATTAAATAAATAAATAAATCTTAAAAAAAAAAAAAAAAAACAGTATACAGTCGGTGACACAGATTGCTGGGCCCATCTTGAATTCATCCTGAAGACCTTGTGTGACCCAATCACTGAAGGACACATATGTGACCTCGCTGATACAGCCCAAGCCAGCTGAGCACACAGAGCTGGAAGACGGGTTATCAGGAGATGGGGTAGAGTGCGGGGAGCTGATGCTCAGTGTGGGAAAACCCATGATAAAGTGGAAGGGGGTAGCCGGGCCATGGATGGGGTGACAGCGGTGCAGGGATGTGAGTGGGGTCGCCGGTGCTGGAGTGTGAGGGTGCGCAGGGTGGGGGTTCCATGCAACTGGAAGGAGGGCTGGAGGAAGAAGCGGGTGACCTCTGGGGACGGGTGTGCCTGTGGTTGAAGCTACACTGGTAGGCATGTTCTCTTAGCAGCTACGCCAGGGGAGGGTTATGGGTGCAGGGCGGCGGGGTGGAGGGACACGTGGGAAAGGGCGCACCTGGGGCATGCTTCTGTGGAACAGGGAAGTGTTTATCTTGTCAGAGGGTGTTATCTCAGCGATTGGCGACCCACGCAATAAACAAGGATAAACCCCAATCCTGGGGAGTTCTGCTATGTTCTCAAACAGAGGGGCCAAAGTCTCTTGAGAACAAAGACAGTGTCTAATAAAAGAAGATGGACCGATCTGACACCCATTAGGGGGGTGGCTCAAAGGTGCTGCAGGGGGAGATGTGCAAGCGCCCCCCCCTTAGGCCTTTTGAAAACCTCTCCGCCTCCCCTTCCTAAGGTTGGGGCGCCAGCCGCTGTCTGCCCTTCTGACTGGCTGCGTTCAAACCCCTGCCTGTAGCTCTCAGGGGGCCAAGGGCAGGCCTGGTGTTTGGCGTGATCGCCGCTTCTCTTTGACCCCAAATGGAACCTGGCGGCTGGGGTCTCCGGGGTCTTCGTGGCTTTGTTCTTGGCAGCAGACTTTCCCTCAGGGGTTTCCCAGCGGGGTTTCACGGCCCTGTGGCCCAAGTCTTCCCTTCCTCTGTGCTAACTCGGGAGGGAAGACTGATGCGGTGAAGAGATGCAAGTTAGAAACGTCGAGGCGCCAGGATTCCGCTACCTCGGGTCTTAGCTCCAACATCAGCTGCTCAGAGGTTTCCTCCCTGACCTCACGCGGTAAGCCCGTCTGATCGACACTCTCACAGCACCCTATATTTCTATTCCCTAGAAACTTTGTAATTAAAAAGTGTATATATTTTTTCCGTTACTGGTGTAAAGTCTGCCTCCACTATCGGGCTGTGAGCCCCAGTTTTGATCATTATTGCATTCCTAGCTCCTAATTCACCTGCACCTGGAAGGCACTCACTACCACATTTATTAAAAAAACAGAGGGGCGCTGAGGACACAGGTAAACAAGATATATGTCTCCCTGAATTCTAGAAGATCCTACACAGCAGCTTCTGTATAGGCATTGGGCCAGTGTTTTTCAAATTGCAGCACTCAGTGGATGGTGAAATCAACTTGGTAGATTCCATGCAGAATTTTTAAAACATGAAATAGGAAAAAAAATGTTAAATAAAATGATAAAAGAACTGCCAAAAAAAAAAAAAAAGAAAATACAAATAGACTAGGCAATATCAGAGTACATCACACATAAGAGTATTATTTCACTAAATTTTATTTCATCACATAATACTTTGTACACACCACACAAATGCGCGCACACGCCTATGCAATGGGCTGCGAAGTAAAACGCATTTCTTAGTGGAGGTTGGGTCAAAAAAGTTTAAGAAGCCCTGCATTGAGTTTTGCCTGAACTGAAGTGTGATAAGACAATATCCTCCCGGGTCACAGCCCCCCAAAGCTCCAGTATTGAGTCATACTATCACTGGAAAATAACACCTGGGAAGCTCGTTCAAAGAAACAGAGTGGAAGTGGAGACACAATTTCAGGATGCTGGTGCAGAGTGAACTCTGGATTTCTATGCTTTGGTTGGCTTATGTTACATCCTCAAGGCCATTTAATCACATATATAGTCAGGTGTGTTTTCTCTATTTTTTTTCCCCTTCCAAATAACAGATGACATAATGTGTCTCAAAGTTGAACAACAACAACAACTATGTAGAAATAGAATCGATTACCTGGCCAAGTTGACACACTAGCCTAACCGTCACATAGACATGTATGTGTGTGTGTGTGTGTGTGTGTATATATATATGTACCATATTTGGTTGAGCCATGAATTGCATATGCCTCAAAAACACTGAACCAAACAAAAAATCTGGAGGAAAAGAACTCAGGCAGGCTGGAGGACAGGAGGCAGGAAGGTGTAGTGACAGGAACAAGGGCTATGGTCCAGGGGAGATGGGGTTTGAATCTGTGGTTCAGCACGTGGCTCTGTGGCTTCTGGGGAAGGGGTCCAATGCACTTTAGCTGAGGACTCAGAGCAGAGCCCTGTGCTACCTGGGGATGCATGCAAATAAAACACCCTGTCCGCAAGGAATTTACAATTTGGTAGGAGATGCAAGTGTATAAGTAAATAGCCAAAAGATAATTCCTTATCAGTGTAAGTTTACGTAATATAGTTTATCAGGGAAATATTCATTTATTTATTTTTAATCACCCACTCCTTCCAAAAAGTACGTGTTGAGAACTACCTAGGTGGCAGTCCCTTTGCTGGGGATGCAAAAAGCAGGTAAGATGTGATGCTTGCCTTGAAGATCAGCCCGGTGAAGTCGTCTACCTGGGAATATGAATTGTGCTCATAGTAGTCAGGCTCATATATTAAGAAGTTGGGCAGATCCGGATTTCCATTTCAGGAACACCATTTCCCAGCTGTGTGATCTTGGGCAGGTTATTTAACTTCTCTGTGCCTCATTTTCCTCATCTGGAAAATTAATATAATAATAGTACCTACTTCATATGGCTATTAGGAACGAATCCAGGAAGTCAGCCTCGTGCTCATAAATAGCAGAGAAGTGCTCAATAAAAATTTTTTTTCAACTTCATAGAGTGGAAAAACACTCTCTTCTTCAGTGTTTAAGGCATCAGATACAAAATTAAATGCAGTTTTGTAAAACTAGATATTGAAATCATGAATGAAAGTGTCAGTGATTGCAGAGGAGATACAGATGTAGTTGTAAATGAAAGAAATTCTTTCTCTTCGAGTTCTGAAACATGTAACTTTTTTTCCCTTTAGGTTATGTGTGTCCTCTGCGGAGTTTCTCAGTTTTAGGTCTGTATCAGTAGGACTGGCTAGGTTTGCTGCAGTTACAAATAACTCATAAATCTCAGGGGCTTAGCCCAGCCAAGGTTTATTTCTCGTTTACTTACCGCCTGCTGCCGCTCCTGGCAGCGCTCCAGGGTAGTTTCTGGTCACGTTTCATTGGCCAAAGTAAGTTGCCCTGGCTCCACCTAACGTCACGGGAGCTGGGAAGTACCGTCCTCCCAAGTGAAGTAAATAGTGAGCGGAGGTAGCGTCTGCCCCAGGATCTCAGGTCGTGCTAGCTGCACTCCAGTCACAGTGGCTTTTCTGGTTTCTCAAAGGACCGTGTTCCCTCCTGGCGCAGGACCTTTGCCCCGGCTGTTTTCTCTGACTGCACCGTTTTTCACCTCCCCTCCTTGCCTGGTTAATGCCTACTTTCCCTCTAGACTGAGGTTCCTTGTCCCTTCCTTAGGGAAACCTTTGCTTTCCCTCTGACATAGTTTGTTTCCCCTAATATCTGCTCTCACAGTATCAGGCGCCCCCCCTTCACAGCACTTCGCTGCAATTTGCAGGTAATTGTGGGATGACTTCATTAACGACTGTTTCTCCTCCTGTAGCAGAAGCTTCGGGAATCCTGCTACTTTGTTTACCTCCATATCGACCGCCTACACCAGTGCCTGGGACTGGGGCTGAGCGAATGCAAAAGTGAATATGCTCAAGAGTCCAGGAACAGTGTTACCTTTAAAAGAGTCTGTATTATTTCATATTTGAAAAACACTGCCTTGAATAAATGAGTATTTCTTGGTTGCTTTCAAAAAGACACTCGGCCAACACTTGCGGATTTCATTTTGAAGGTTCCTCTGGATGGAATGTCCCTGAATTCTCTGAATGTGTAAATCTTGATCTCGTAAGAGGAACCACTCTTATCTGCCCCTTGGCGAATCTGGGGATTGAGGACTGGGGAAGTAATGCACATTTTGTTGTGTCCCCACCCTTTCAGATTGAGCAATCCGTGTTTTTGTTTTTGAGACGCATCCTAGACCTGAAAGCTTCCCCATTCATTTGCATAGGTATTTCAAGACTGCTCTAAACCTGTGTGCTCTGCTTGATTCAATTACCAAAAGCTAGTGCAAAAGCCAGCCTTATCTTCCTACGCTTTGAAACAAAGACTTCATTAAGGATCAGCAGAAGTTAAAGAAAGTCAACTCTTCTGTTTGCTGTGTTCTTAAAGAAAAGGGCTGTGATGGGGTCATTTTCTAGGTAAAATAATTCCTTTTGAAGTTAGGGCTTTGTTTTTTTTTTTGTTTGTTTTTTTAGGAGGTACTGGGTACTGAACCGAGGACCTCTTATAAGGGAAACAGGCTGGCGGCACTTGGCGCTCAATCATTGTACTACATCTACTCCCCAAAATGTCTTTTTTTTTTAGGAGGTACCAGGCAATGAGCCCGGGACCTCTTACAAGGGAGGACAGCAATCAACCACTGAGCTACATCTGTACCCTCAGGGTTTTGCTTTGCAGCTATAAGACCCTGGGAGCTGCCTAAGGAACATTGGCTCAACATTAAAAATTCAGTAATGAAATACAACTGAAAATTCAGGCTGAAACTGCGGATAGACCACCGGCATTAGAGTTTGAAACATTTCTCCTTTGGATTACCTCTTAACGTACTGGAAATGTCTTGACTCAAGTTGTTCAAGGGGGCAGATTATGTAAAACGTTAACTTAATGATATCATCCTCCTAAATTACAAAAACAGGTTAAACTGGAGTCTAGGGTATTTCGTCCCGAACAGGGCTGTGCCTTTGTGGGTAAATAGCTGACATTCCACAAGGCAGAGTCACACCCAAACCCCTTGGGAACTCCGGCTACAATCTTTGATCTAGCTATCTCCACATACCAGTGGTAATTGGTTTTGAAAGTGTCTCTCTCTCTTTTTGTTTTCCCAACATCCAATTTCTATTTCTTTAGTGAAGGACAACACTCTAGAGTCACAAGTTAATAGGACTGAAGACTAATTGCACTTAAATCCAGTGTGATGGACTGTCTCAATTTGCAAGTCCTTTCTGGAGCCCGCTTCCTCGTCCTTCCAGGGGCCTCATTGCCACATCAGCTCCCTCAGTAGGCTCCACCCCTTCCTCTCTTGCTTTTTCTTTCCCCTTCCTCATTGACAGTATTACTACTGGCTGGCTACATTATGGTCCTCTTATTTATTGTATATGTATTTAGTAGGTAATATATGAGCATGATAAAATTGTCATATAGTACAAAAGAGACTAGCCATCAGTTAACTCTCCCACCCGTTCTTCCCAGGTTCTAGTTTTCCTCCTTGGAAGCAACTATTGTTAGTTTCTTGCATCTTTCTGATGATCATCCCTGCGTACCCAAGTCACAGTGTACTTTACTGTTCTGCTTGACTCTTTCTTTAAACAGTATATTTTGGAAATTGTTCCATATCCGTTCATATAGAATTCCCTCTTTTAAAAACTGTGTAAATATCACCCAATATAGCTGTAACATAATGTATTTAACCAAATCTCTCCTTGCCCCCTCTCCTCTATCTTTAGTTTTATTCCAAGGCCTTCTATATCCTTTAGTTTGCTTTTCAGGAGAATCTGGTGTCTTGTTCCCCTTGCGTCTCAGTGCCCGGTGTCTTCCTCCTTTTCTGAACGCCCTTACCAGCCCTTACCATTTCCAACAGCCTTCAGCCCTGCATGGAAACAATTCTCCTATAACTGTGTAAGCTGTGCATTAGTGTAGTCTTTCCTATACATCATGGATAAAAATGTGAGTATAGTTAGAGAAGCTGGCTCTGTAAAGGAAAGCCTTCAATTAAAACCAACTGACAGTGGGACCAAGAGATCATTCTAGCCCACAAGTTGCTCGCAGCCCCCTGGGAAGAAAGGAGGTAACCCCGGGATTACCCAACAGTGAGGTGAGGGGCTCACAGCTGAGCACTGGTCTCTAAAGGAACAAGGAGAGCCTGGCCCTCACAAGGAAGTGAAATTGAGGCTGAGGTCTTAGGGAAGGCTCGGCCAATATCAGGAGGCAGATGTGGCTTGGTTTGGGGGTGTGGTGGCCGAGAAGATGATAAAAGCTGAAATGGAACAAACAAAGATACTCTACCGGAAGGCAGGCAGGCAGGCATGAGGTCACCAGGCCCCGTGCTCCTGCCCTCCAGCTCCTGTGAAAATTTCGCTGCTTCTCACAAACCACCGGAGATTCTATCAGTCCCAGCAGCCCAGGAATGGCTCCTCAACATTCCTGGAGAATTTCCCACTCGACTGGGAATGTGGGTGTAAGCAGTGTTTGGGAAAACCCAAGGTCATTTCATGAGGGTCCATGGGAAGTGGTTGGCGGGAAGATCTGGGTTGACCAGCTGGCTCTGTGACCTTCAGCTTTCTGGGCTTCATCGTCTTTGCTTATAAATTCATTCATTCAAAAACATTTACTAAGCATCCCCTATATGTCAGGCGCTAATCTTGGTCCTGTGGAGGTGGAAGAGATAACTATGAGGGGGCTGGGCACTGTGATTCCAGGTGTCCCTTCTAAAGCCAGCATTCTCTCTTTATAAGCGAGATGACTGGTAATTAGGAATTCGTGGAGAAGAGTCAGAAACCCAGGCTATGTTGCTTCCCCTTCTCTTCCCGATATCACCGCCCACTTCCTCTGCTCCCCAGGCTTTTTTCCCCATTGCAGTTTGTAGTCTCTCTCTCCTGAAGAGGCTGCTTTTTGCCCTTCTTCCGTCCGCCCTCCAGCCGCCACTCCCTCTGTGTCCCCTGCCTCCCACGGCTGGTGGCCCTGGTCTATGTGGCTGTCTGTCTGTGCAGGTCTTTGAGGCAGTTAGGGAAGGGGGGTGGGTGGGAAGGAGGCAGCAAGCCAACGACCGTGGGCAGGACAGGCTGTTTGAGCTCTGATGGCTCTCTCGGATATGTGGGACCAGCACCCCGCCTCCCTCTATGCGATGACCACTAACTTGTCCTTGGGCAAATCTTTTCACCTTTCCTGGCTCTGCTTCCCTCTGTGAGAGATGAGTGGACTGTGCAGGGTGATTTCTAAGGCTCTAAGCTTTAAAATTCTAAGAAAATAAGCACTCAGATACCCCGCTGATAGAGTATAAAGGATACGACCTGAATGGGGGACACTTTGTCAATAGCCTTCAAAGTTACAGATACCTCTACCCTTTGACCTAGTAATTCCACTAGGAATTTATTCTATAGTTACTCTTGCATGTGAGCAAAATGACATAAATTCAAGGTTGTTCCTTGCAGCATTGTTCATATATGGATACATTGGAAACAGTCTAAATATCCATCAGTAAGGGACCAGGTAAATGATTTATGGTAAATGTTCACAATGGAACAGTGTACAACCATAAAACAGAATGCAAGTATAGTGAAATATTATACAGCAATGGGAATGAATGAACCACTGCGACATACAGCAGTGCAGGAATATCACAAACAGGGCAAACCAAATGGAGAGCAAGAGTAGTCAGATACTCAAAGAACACACATTGTGTGAATTCATGTGAATAAAGTTCAAAACCAGGGAAATGAATCTCTGCTGTCAGAGGCTGAAACAGAGGTTACCCTTGGGAGAAACAGCGTTGGCTGGAAGGGTCACTAGTGGGTTCCGAGCTGCTGAATTACTTTATTGAACGGGGACCTGGTGGATATGTTCAGTTTGTGAAAATTCTGTGCATTCTTTTGTGAGTATTCTACACTCCAACAAAACTTTAAAAAGAACACAGAAGAAAACAATAAAAGAAAAAAAGAAGAAAAGTAAAAAATAAAAAGAATGCAGAAACTCAAATGCATGGACCTGAAACAATCTCTGAGGTATTATGTGAAAAAAGCAAAGTGTAAAACAGTGTAAACCAGACATTACCGTTTGTGTAGAAAAGCAGGTAAATAAAACTGTGTTTGAAAATCTATGGGTACAATATCTCTAGAAGGATGTTCAAGAAAGTGAAAACACCGGTTGTCTGTGAGAAGCGCAGCTGTGTAGCACCTGGAGAGAGAGGTCAGGGAGAGACTTTCACTGCATATTCTGTTGAACATTTTTGGATTTCGAACCATGGGAATGTATTACTTATAGAATTAAAAGGAAGTACTCAAGTTATAAAAAGCAACATAAAAAGAAATTCTGTGAGCCTAGGAAATACTCGGAAATATTTGGAACGGAGGAAAATAGGGTGAAAATACCGAGGGCTCATATATGTAGAGTGCTGCTCAGACCTCCCCGGCAGGGGTGGGGTGAGTGCTTGGCAATTCAAAGACATATAAAGGATAATTTTTCCCTCCACCCAGTCCCTCTTCTTTCAGTCCTCTGAGGTAAAAAGTGCTGTCGGCCTAGTGAACACTCTTCCACCCTTTTTTCTATGTTCACGAGACTGTATATGAAAATGGTCAGGTATTTACTACAGGATCAGACCATTTCTACCAGACTCTGTGCTTTGCTTTGTCTTCTTTCGCAATATATCACGGATATCCTTCTGAATTAATACAAATAGATCCAACTCATTTTCGTGATTGTATACTATTCTGTACTACAGAGATAGCACAATTGATTCATAGTTTCAAGCACCTGTGGACAATTAGGTTGTTCCTAGTTTGTTTGTTTTGCCCAACGAACAATACTAAAATAAACATATATTTCGTTTTTCGTGGCTGCCGTAACTAGTTAGTGTAAACTGGGTGACTTAAAATAACAGAAATTTGTTCTTTACAGTTTTGGAGGCCAGGAGACTGAAACCAAGGTGTCTACAGGGCTGGTTCCTTCTGGAGGCTGGAGAGAGACTCTGTTGGGTGCCTCCCTCCTGAGCTTCTGGTGGCCACTGCCTTGTAGACCCATCACTCCAATCTCTGTCTCTGCCTTCACGTTACTTTCTTTGTGTCTGTGTCTCCAATCTCCCTCTGCCTTTGTCTTAATAAGGACATTTGTCATTGAATTTAGAGTTCACCCTAAATCCAGGATGATCTCAGATCTAGATTCTTAACTTAATTATATCTGGAAAGATCCTTTTTCAAATAAGGCCCCATTCACAGATACTGGGTGGGCATATCTTTTGGGGTGACACCATTCAACCTGCCATAGCATTCTTGTGTATATCCTCACAAATGCTATTGTCTTTAGTTTGTCTATGGATTTTTTTGTCAGTAAGTAGATACGCATATTTTAGATTTTAACAGATATTCCCAGATTACTTCCGGAAAGTTTGTGGCAGTTCACATTCTTACCAGAGATATTTGCGGACTTGTTCCCCATGCATCATGGATAGCTCTTGTTAATGTTTGCCAGTCAGGTGAGTGAAAATGGATTATTGTTTTGCTTTTCCATGACTATGAGAAAAATTAAGCATCTTTTTAATGTTTCTGGACCATTTGGATATTCTCTTCTAATTGCCTGTTTGTATCTTTGTATTTTTAAAATATTGAGCTGTGTATCTTTTTAAAAGAAAATCCTTTTCTACAAACTTATATTAGGGATAGCACAGGATTGCCATGTTTTTTGCTTGTTTTTTGCTTTTTGTTTTTTAGGAGGTGTGGGGGATTGAACCTGGGACCTCATACATGGGAAGCAGGCACTCAACCACTGAGCTACCCCCACTTCCGGCCATGTTTTACAGTTTTATTTTCAGTGTTTTTTTTTTTTAATTTGTCATTGTGCTGTCACACAATAGTTTAAAAATATTTTTAGTCAAATTAAAAACATTTTTATAGTAAAAATGTTTTATTTAATGATTCTGGGCATCCTGTCTTGTTTAAAGTTCCTGCCTCAAAGTTATAGTACTATTCTTAAATAAAATATTTCTTCTAAGTTTTTGTTATATATATTTTTATATCTTTAATCTTTATGGAATTTCTGAATATGATATGGTTCTAGCTTCGCTTTCTTATAGTCAATTAAATCAGGATCCTTTATCAAACAAACTGTTCTTTTGTGACAGAATTGCTTTGCCACCTTTGTTCTACTTCTGCATTCTATCCCTAACTATTGAACTATTTGCCTGAGCTATTAATAGCTTTACAGTATTCTACAATAACTTTAAAATAGCCTTACAGTAAGTTAAAAGTTTGGTTTTCAAAAATTAAAATTCAAATGTCCCCCTAACAAAGAGGACCAGGAAGTTTCCTGGTCGAGGTAAAAGATAACAGGAGATAAGGTATGCGAAAAGGGCTAGGCGAACTGCAATGCTCTGCAGACCAATGTTGCTCGCAAAGATCGCAAATATGAACAAGCAGGAAAAAAAATGTTGCGCTTGGATGGCTGGGCTTTTGCTTCTAAATGACCATTAAAATTGCAGGGTCTGAAAGGCCAACCGTGGAGCAGGAGACCTACCCCTCCGACCCCAGAACTGGAGTGACCGAGGGGAAGGGAGTGGGGAAAAGCATCGCAGAACGACTTGGGGACAGGGGCTGGGAAGAGAGGACCCGTGGAGAACCCTGGAAGCGCGGAGGCCGCGAGGGCGGGGCAGGTGGTGGGTCTCTCGAGAGCGAGCTCGCGGGAGGCTGAGACCCCGCAGCGCTGGGAGAGACGCGAGGAGGGGAGAGCGGCCAGCCGGGCAGGGCCAGCCCGCGTCCCCGCCGGGCCGGTCAGGTGGGGCGGGCAGCGGCCGCCGCGGCGCCCAGGATTGGCCGGAGATTCGGGCGGGGCGGGGCGGGCTTGGCGGGAGGCCGGCCGCGAGGCGAGCGCGCGCGCAGGCGCGGGCACGGCGGCGGCGCGCGCGTGCTCCGTCGGGCGGTGCGGCGGCGGCGGCCGAGCGGGCCACGGTCGTGGGCGGCCGGCGGCTGGAGCGCCGCGCGGGGCAGGCGGGAGGTGCCCGGGCGAGGTGGGGATGGGGCCGCAGGAGCGCGGCGGCCGAGGCGGCGGGCGCTGCTGAGCGCGCGCGCGGAGCCCGGGGCCGGCGGCGGCGCAGCGCCGGGCAGGTGAGTGCGACGGCGCGGAACCCGGATGCGGCGCGGCGGGGTCGCCGCGGCTGGCGCGGGTGCGCTCGCGCCGCGCTGCCTGCTGGCGGGGAGGACCGCGGCCCGCCGGCCCGCGGGGGGCGCCGCGCACCTTGGGGCGCCCTCGGGGCCTCGGCGCGGCGCGAGGCGGCGCTTTCCTGCGGCTTCCGAGGGGCCTCCGCGGGGAGGCGGCGGCCCGCCCCCCGCCCGACGCGGCTCTTCCCGGAGCGCCCAGACACTCAGGTGCTCGTTGTGCACGAGTGTAGTTTAGGGGCGGCAATCCCGTGCTGGTGGGTGGCGGAGGTGTTTTCAAATCCCAGCGCCGCCGCCGACCAGTCTGGGGCCTTGGGCCAGAATGTCCTGATGAGTTAAATAGGAATAATAATACGTACTTCTAAGGGTTGTTGGCGGGGCTGGGACAGGATGATGTGCGTAACCAAATACCAAGTCCTTTTGGTAGCTGGTGCAGCATCTGCTCTTGTTAGCTAGTGCTATTTCTTGGGTGCGGGCGTTCTTTGGGGGGCACATTTATTTCTGAACTGTTTCTGGTGTTGCAGTAACCTCCGCTGGAGTTGCTTGATATTGGAGTCTGTTACCTTAGAATGATCAATATAGTCTTGTCGTCTCTTTCTAGAATCATAGAGTCTCTTTCTTGCAAAGGTTGACCTGGAGTACGTGTTTCAGGTACCGAGCGGGAATTGCTGTTGAAATGAAACCAGGCGAATTTAGCATTACTCACGGAAGATGGTGGAACACGTAAACTTGAAGTGCTTTCTGTTTAAATAATCTTAAGTGACACTCAAACTCTATCACTTGTTACAGAGTATAAACACAGGAAGAGTATGGAAACAGAGTCCTTTTTCTGCCTCGCTACATCTGAAGGGAGTGATAAGTGCTCTAGTAAACATCATTGTGGGCAGTGTTACCGTGTGGTGAAGTCATCATAATTAAATTAGATGAGTACTTATGTTGAAGCCCTGAATGGATATTTGGAAATATGAATCTTAATAAAATCATCTCCACCGAGTCAGACTCCTCAGCAGTTCATTAATCATTTGGGGATTTTTATGTTACATTGTAATGTTTTCATGGTAAAAGCAGAAGTGTATAAGTCATAATAATGTATCATAGGAGAGGGGGTCAGAATAAGGATTTAACCTAGTCTAAAACTGGAATTTTATTTGCCAGAGCAAAGATGAATTAAAAAAAAAAACCAAAAAACCACAACCAACCACAAACTTTAGCTTCTATCCCTTGATTCACATTCTGACCATGATACTCCACCTTCAGAGTGTTTTTTAGCAGTGGCTTAAGTGGAGTTGGGTTTTACTTTATTGCCATTTTGGTGTCTTGCCTATATTTCTTGCTTTTCTTAGAAACTCATTCATAAAGACTTTTGGTCCAGCTTGACTTGTGAATGTGGCCCCAATAGGTGGGAAAAAAAAGAGAACCTGTAACGGGCTCCTGGGGAATGTCTAAATGCTCATTCTGCCAGAGTGGGTGACACCGTGGGGTAGAATCCCAAGTAGTGAGAGTGGGGGTGGACCCACATCCTGGGGAGGACTGATGCCACCAAATAGAGGGAACTCTATCCCTCGAGAGAAAGGGTGGCCCCCAGGGCATTGGGGCAGTTGAGCAGGTTAGGCCCTGAACACTATTCCATCTATCTCTGGAAGTGGCTCCTCAGGAAACGGAGGTTGGCTGTCACTGTGGGCACCAAGGTGGAAGGGAAAATGGACGCTAAATGTGTGGAACCAAAGTAAATGGGGGGCAAGAGAGGAGTTTCTTGAGAGTACACAAGGATGGATATAAAACATGTAATATTACACCATAACATATAGGAGATGATAGACTGATAATGTAAACCATAATGTAAAACATAGGATAACTAAAAATGTAAAGAACTGTGTATCCTAAAGTATGCACCATAATGTAAGCACAGATATTACCTTGTTAGAAAGCTAATGTCTCAGACTCTGTACATCACTTTAAGTAAATATGATGTGAATAGGGTGTAAGAGTATCGCTGTGGAAGGGAAAAGGTTTTGTGATGGATGTATGGGAGTGCTGTATATTGTATATATGCATTGCTGTGGTCTAGGACTCCTATGAAGAAATGCTGAATAATTAGGGGGGGGGGGGGGGAAAAAAAAGGATAGGATGTGGAAATTTTTTCAAGTCAACATTCTTTATCTAAGTTCTTTATTTAACTTTATCCAAGTTCTTTATCTATCCTTTAAACCCATCGCTATATGCCATTCCCTAGTAAGGGACCATGACATTATATTGGGCCTCAAATTTCGGGGAGTTCTGGATCACAGAGTGTTTCAACAATGGCAAAGGAGGAATACTGGTATGGGATACCAATGACAGGTGATATATGGCTGACAGGGAGCTATACAGAACATATGTCCAGGGTGCATGGTAATGATTGGATATACTCATGGTGGCAACAATTGGAAACCACAGCAGGGGGGGTACTGGGTTCCTGGCCAGTGGTGCTCTGTCGTGGTCCCTAGGGGAGCAGCGACAGTCTCCCAGGTACAGCGGCGGGGACCGGGAGGGAGTGAGGGTTCAACGGTGAGCCCCTGATGCTAATGACTATGCTTGTGAGCTGATAAACCTAAAATAAGAACAAGGCCTAGAGCAACATTGTGCCTGGGAATTTCCTCCTGTCAGCCTTCATGTTACTCAAATGTGGCCAGTCTCGAAGCCAAACTCAGCATGTAAATGCAATGCCTTCCCTCCAGCGTGGGACATGACACCCGGGGATGAGCCTCCCTGGCAACGAGGGACCACTATCAAATACCAACTGATGATGCAACTGGAAAAGGACCTTATACGGAAGGTTCAATGCGGATCAGCAGAATATCCATGTCTACATAAAATACCATGACTTTAAAATGCTGTTTGACCTAAAGTAAGGGGGAAATGGAAAGGAGAAATGAGTTTATATGGCTACGAGTTTCTAAAAAAGAGTCTGGAGGCTGGCAGAAGGATTGCCCTCATGCACAACTGAGCAGAGTCAGAGAGACAGATAAAGCAGATACAACCCCCAGATAATGGTTCCTTTGAAGGCTAAAGAGACCCATGAGAGTTATGGTCATGGCCGATGGGGTTAACTATCAGGGCAGATGGCCCCTCTTTGGAAATGGTGTGTATGTGTGATGAATCTGGACTCAGATGGGATCTCCCTTCATAAGTCTTTCATGCTAATGTGCTGGAGGTGCAGTTAATGTTGGGGTTTAAGATATATTTAGGGGATTTGAATCTCTGGACCGACAATGTGATAGCCAGGTCCTGAGCCTCAACAGACTCCAGCACCTACAATCTGATTTATTGGACTTACCACACTCAGCTAAGATGGAGTTGAAGAAGGACAATCACCACACCGTGGAGCCTAGAGTGATTACAACTGAAAATGGGAGGACTGCATCCAGCATCCATGTGGAATCTGAGCCTCCTCTTGACATAGAGGTGCAATGGACACAACCAATCCAATGTCCACATAGAAGAGGTGGCATGGAATTGGGAAAAGTGGACATGGTGGACGATGGGTATGGGGAAGGGCAGGAGGAGATGAGAGATGGAGGCGTCTT
This sequence comes from Dasypus novemcinctus, assembly GCF_030445035.2. NCBI lineage: Eukaryota > Metazoa > Chordata > Mammalia > Cingulata > Dasypodidae > Dasypus > Dasypus novemcinctus. Next base: position 7,722,944 of record NC_080676.1, on the reverse strand, counting down.
TGGGACATGGAGCTGCCCTGGATGGTGCCTCAGAGGTAATCACCGGACATTGTAAATCCTCATAGGGCCCACTGGATGGAATGGAGGAGAGTGGGGGTCATGATGTGGACCATTGTCTATAAGGTGCAGAGGTGCCCAAAGATGTACTTACCAAATCCAATGGATGTGTCATGATGATGGAAACGAGTGTTGTTGGGGGGGGAGAAGGGGGGTGGGGGGGGTGGGGATGAATGGGACCTCACATATATATTTTTAATGTAACATTATTACAAAGTCAATAAAAAAAATTAATTAAAAAAAAAAAAAGAATATAGAATATTTAAACACACACAAAAAAAAAAAAAAAAAAAAGAGAACCTGTAAACTCCTGGGTCTCCTCGCTGTTGAATAGTTCAGACAGTTGGATCTGACAGTAGAAGCATTGCTAGCCGCTATGAGAAGGCTGGCGGTCAGAAGTCACGTCTTTGGTTCTAGGCCTGGACCTGGGTCCAGATAGCAGGGACTTTGAGGATGTCTTTCTGGGCCTCAAGTTTTTTCATTTATAGAATTTGGGAGTGGGGGTTAGACTAAAGAATCATTCTATAAAGTATTATTTAAAGGAAGCTTCACATTTAAGGCTTTCCTTCTACTTCACTCTTTTCTTTTGTTGACTTTTTCCCCTCTTCCTAAACTCTAAACATCCTAATGCTTCAGGGCTTCCCGCCTGTCCCTCTTCCTTTTTCTCTTCCTCTACTCTCTGGGTGATCTCATCATCTTAAGTGGTTTATGTATTATCAATATGCTGTTTACTCTCAGATTTTTATCTCCAGCCTTGAACTTCAGACTTTTTCCACCTATTTATTTATAGGCATCTTAAACTTAATATATTCAATTGGAGCTCTTGATTTCCATTCCTAAATCTTTTGTTTCCCTCGGCAGTCTTCATTTTGTAAGAGCACCAACCATCCCTCTTGCAAACTGCTTGAGTGAAAAATCTGGTGATCATCTTAATTAATCCCTTTTGTCTTACTGATTGTCCATCTTACAGCCTCATGCACAACCATTCCTCCAGGAAATCCTGTCAATTTTTCCTTCAAAATGTATTTTGAATCTATTTACATCACTTTGTTTTTGTTGCCGCCACCTCATTTCAACCTGGACTTGGATGGTATCTTCCTAGCTAGTCTCCTTGTCCCTGGTCTTGCTCTCTTACAGTCTATTCTCCACACAACATGACCTGAGTTATCTTTTCTTTACTCTCCTGATGAAATGGCTTCTCACTATTCTAAGAAGAGAATCTAGCCTGTGCGCCTGAAATAAGAACTAGGCCCAGAGCTGCAGGGTGCCTAAGAGTTACCTCCTGAGAGCCTCCATGTTGCTCATATGTGGCCAGTCTCGAAGCCAAACTCGGCATGTAAATGCATTGCCTTCCCCCCACCGTGGGACGTGACTTCTGGGGATGAGCCTCCCTGGCGCTGAGGGATTACTACCAAGTACCAGCTGATGATGTAACTAGAAAACGACCGTCAATAAAAGGGTCAACTCAGACCAGCAGAATATCTCAGCCTATATGTAATATCAGGAGTTAAAAATGCTTTTTGACCTTGAATAAAAGGGGGAAGTGGAAAGGACAAATGAGTTTATATGGCTATGAGTCTCCAAAAAATAGCCGGGAGGTCATCAGAGGGGTCACCCTTATGCAAACCTCAGCAGAGTCCCAGAGACAGTTGAAGTAGATGCAATCCCAGGTGTTGGTTCTTCTGAGGGCTACAGAGTCCCACAGGTTCTATGATCATGGCAGATGGAGTTCAGTGCCATGTCACTTGGCCCTATTTTGGAGTTTGTGTCCCTGAGTGTGATGGATTTGGATTTAGATGTGATTTTTTTTCACAAGCCTCTCCTGTCACTTTTACCGGACCTGTGGTTGGTGCTGGAGTTTAGTGTATACTTAAAGGACCTGAATCTCTGGACTGTCCATGTAATAGCCAGGCCTTGAGCCTCAACAGACTTGCAACTCCTACCTTCTGGTTTATTGGACTTAACCCTGGCCAGCTAACATGGAGGTGAAGGAAGTCAACTACCACACCAGGGAGCCAAGATTGCCGACAACTGAAAGCAGAGAATTGCATCCAGCATCCATGTGGAATCTAAGTCCCCTCTCAATATAGATGTGGAGTGGATATAACCATTCCAGGGTCCACAGGATGGAGGAATAGAGTATGGATTAGAGAGGACTTACTGATATTCTATTCATGAACTATTGTGATTAGTAATGGAAGAAATTGTAGCATTGATGTGGAGAAAGTGGCCATGGTAGCTGCTGAGGGTAGGGAGTGGGAGGAGGAGATGTCATGTGGGGCATTTTAGGACTTGGAGTTGTCCTGGGTGGTACTGCAGAGACAGTTACTGAACATTGTATGTCCTCCCATGGCCCACTGGGTGGACTGGGGGAGAGTGTGGGCTATAATGTGGACCATTGACCATGAGGTGCAGCGGTGCTCAGAGAGGTATTCACCAAGAGCAATGAATGTCCCATGATGATGGAGGAGGTTGTGGTTATGGGAGGAGTGGGGTGAGGGGAGTAGGGGGGTATATGGGGACCTCATTTTTTTAATTCAACATTAAAAAAAAAGTGAATCTAAATTATCAGCTAAATTATCTTGCTTAACTTCTTATTCATTTGTTCATGGTCTTTTTTCTTTACTGTAATATAAGGTCCATGAGTGCAAGGACCTTGTCTGTCTTTACTAGGGTGTAGCAACCAGAACCGTACCTGGAACATTTAGCCAATGTTGAAGGAATGAATCTATGGATGAAATACGTTATAAAATCTTCTGATTCCAAGTACAGTATGTATTGAATATACTACCCCCTCCCATTTGGTTCCAAATTTGTGCAAATTAGGAAATAACCAGAAGATCTAGGGTTCTTCTATTAGGTGTTCTTACTCAGTCTTCATTATGCTCTGATACTCCTTGAGGTAGAGTAAATTGAGAATCCCTTAGTCTTCATTAAGGTGCCATAGCCCTGAGAAGAATAAACACTGTAGACATTAAGCCACTGATGGCAAAAGCAAATGTGAATTTATTTAGTTTTGTTTATTGTGTACTGGATTATTAGTATTTTTGCAAACAAGAACCAAACAGACTTTCCTGCTATGTTTTGCTTTTTTTCAGGCATTGAATTTTGGTCTTGACTAGAGGGGGTTGTGGTGGTTTGAGCTTGTATTTGCAGACTAAGTCCTATTGGGTAGCAGTTAAAATTTTTTTTAGAGGTTTTTTTTGTTTTTTTTTTTGAGTCTGAGAAGGACCCATTGGTTGTGTGTGTGTATGTACTTATGAACCATTTGATCTAGAGTCACCATTTCTTGGGGATAAATCCCTGTCATTTGGTTTCTATTAACTTATATTTTGATAACTGTTATATTGTAGAATGAGGCAAATAATTTAGGTTACCTCCTAAACTGGCGCACTTCCTCTTTGACTTGTTCTTCAGATGTTCCATGATAGCATTTGTGTTACCTTGTCTAGGTTAAATAATTGAGACAAATTTCTAGTTGAAAGAGGGAAAATGAAAGGGATTAGGTATGTGGTTGGGATGTGGATAGTATGTTAGCAAACAGTTACTATGATAATGTAGATTGCCTAGTTTTAGGCATTTGTTTTTGAGTCAGAATTAATTTTTTTGACTATTAAAGAGATTTTAATAAAAGACATTTGTAAAAGGGGAGTAGCATTGAAATTTAAAAATTTAATAGTTGTACAGTCCTATGAGTTTTAATACACGCATAGACTTTTTAAGGAGGTACTGGGGGTTGAGCCTGGGACCTCATACTTGTGAAGCAGGTGCTCAAACACAGAGCTACACCTGCTTCAAGCAAAGACTCTTAAGTTTAATTAAAACTTTTTTTTTTTTAACACATCGGCTCCTGTAACAACCACTACTAACAGGGTACAGAACACCTTTGCAGTCATATCCTCCCCGCCTCCATTCCTAACCCTGGGCTTTTATTTTTATTTATTTATTTTTTGGTGGTACCAGAGATTGAACCCAGGCCCTCATATGGGAAGGAGGTGGTTAACCACTTGAGCTACATCCACTCCCCTTATTTTTTAAAGAGAAAATTTCTCATGGGTAGGATATGTCAGAACTGGCAACAGTGGATAATTGATTAGCTTAATTGTTGACTTCCCTTTGGAAATCTAAATGAGAAATTGTTATATAACTTCTGGAACCTATCAAGCTAGGCAAATCCTAGAATGTCAGGTTACAATAGGGACCATCTAATGAAGAAATTTGGGGGCTACGTCTATGAAATTCGGCATCACATATCCTATCATCTCTCCCTGGTAAACCAGAATTACCATTTACTTTACAGCTATTCCAGAGTAGAGTAGAGATGAATATTGTTAACGATTATGTTATGAAGTGCCATCCTTTCTCCCTGGTCTCTCTTATTACTGCTTTCTGCTAGTCTCTCTCTTTTATTCTAGCATTTAAAGTTGTTATAGATACTCAACTGTCCTGGGGACCGAGAGAGGGATGGATACAGTACACTGTATGTACAATTGAGGTGTATTGCAAATTTAGCTTCCCATTATCCTTTTAACTTGGTTCCAGCTTAAAGCAGGAGATAATCCAGAAATTCCATCACTTCCTCAGAAAATTTGCAAATTCTTCCCCTGAATCTTGGCTCTAGGATTGATCTTTCTGTTGTTTCCTCCTCCTTTCCTCACTGCCGTTAATGCATATCTCATTATTATAGTCCTTTAATATTTAAAGCCAGTCACCCGAGGTTCTTAACAGTTACCTGTAAGTGGGAGTAGTTTACTACTGAAATCAAGATTGATCATTTGAATAATCCCTGATATTGTTGTAGTGCTAGAGCCCAGTCTGTGCAGCACAGAATTCCCCCTAGTGCAACCCTGGAGGGATTGCAGCATCCTTGGCTCTGGAGCTTGTCATATCCTGGACCTCAGGGCCCTTGGGATTCTACCAGCCAAATATTCATTTGCTTTTAACAGAAATGTGATTGGATTCTGATTATCCATGCCTGCAGGAGGAGAATTATATGGATTAAAAGAAATCCATGGGTAATCCAGAAGCTTTACTTAAAGTACATTTAAACCACATTCCTGACCACATTTTTTCCTGGCATTTCTAGTAGCTAATTTATAATATTTACTAGTTTCACATTTATCTACATACTCTCACCATTTAGGAGAAATGATAGTTGTGAAGTAGAGAAAAGGTGGAAGGGGTCTAAGGAGGCTGAGTTAGGTTAATCAACCAGCACTGCCCCAGATAATTTGGTATTGACTGGGTAATTTAGCCACAATGCTTAATAGACTTTGAGGACTTAAATTCCAGGAATTCCTTACCTCCTGAGCCACTGGATGGAATTTGAGGTGACTCAACAAGACATCAAACTCCGTTTTCAGATGTTTGTACTGTACTAGCTTAAATAATTGAGCTTTTGCGATTTAAATAAGATTTCAGATGGTCAGAATTATCACTTTAATGTTATTTGAAATTTTCTTTAGTGTTTATTTAATCATTTAACTAATTTTCAGTTTTCAAAGGAATTAAACTTAAGACCTGGCATTTGAAATAGGGGAGATGGTCAGTTTTGTTTTTTTTAACCGGTACACTGCTACCCTCTGACAAGTTACTTGCATGTGGTTAGCACAGTAAATAATTTCTATTAAATTGTTGCTATGGGCACATTAAAAATAGTTTATTCTTCAACTACTGATCCAGCATAGGTCTCGTATTTAGATATTATTAAAATAAAAGTTTTTGGGTAGTCACTACTTAGTGATTGCAGAGTTTCTCTTTGGGGTGATAGAAAAGTTTTGGCAGTAGATAGTGGTGTTACCATATTTTCTCTAGGTTCTTGATTGTGCTGCAGAAATGAATTTCAAGAGCATGTTGGGTGAGTTAGGCTATAATTTATTAAGGTAGGGGAGGGAAGAGAAATGGGAGAAAACAACAGATCTTGGGTTCCAGGTAGAGAGGATGAGGCTGAAAAGTGATAAAGTGGGCTGATTTACAGACTACAATTCCCCATTATAGATTATAAATGCCCAGGTTTTACTTGCATGGCCATGATGGCAGCAGAAAAACAGTGAGAGCAGGGCGCAGCGGGCAGAAACGGGTCCAAAGGCAAGAGAGAGTTCAGGCCTTGTACCTGCCTTTTGAATCTTTGCTAATTGCAGGGGAGGAGTTCCAGCTGTTTGCTGTTTTGATTGATTATCCCCCCCATCACTCCCTGGTGAGGGCCCAATGATAAAGTCCTTGGGGACTATCCAGGGCTTCTCCTGGCTCTGGAGGAAGTCTTGTTTTGAGTGACAGAATCTTTCCTGCCGGGTCCTAGAGCCAGTTATTGATTCCCTGTCTTACTAACTGGCTTCCTTACCCCCTCAGAGAGTTAACACCTGTATTTTTAAAGGGTTGCTGAAGGGCGATGATCGTTCTTCTGGGGCTCCTTCCTGTGGTTAATGGCAGAAGGCCCTGCCTGACAAGGTGTAAAATCCTCCTGCTGTTCTATCTCTGTTAGAGGAAGATGGGTCTGGCCTCCTGGTTGACGGTGGTTGAAGTCCCCATATGGTTAACAAGATGTTGATTATGGGAGAAATAAACTTAATTAGAATTTTGAAAATACATAGTCCTAAGGGGATACTGGACCACAGAAGTAGAAAAAGCTGGGTGCCTGCAAAGTCTGCATTTTTCCAAAGTTGATGGGAAAGAGTATTCTTCCTTCAGTTGAATGGGAAGAGGCATTGCCCTTTTTAGTTAAGTTAAAGGAGATGAAAACAGGATTTTTAAAAGGGGTGTCTGGTTTGCCCTCCCCCTAATAATAGGCATTTGGGCTAGAGTTAGAGGGAACAGCTGACTTTGACACAGACGCTACTTAGCTTTGTCTCGAAGAGGTATTTCAGGCCGTCCAGTGACTGGCATTTGAACATCCCATCAAATGCTTCTGGTGAGTTGGCGGTTTCTTGGGCAGCTGGCTTCACTCAGGATTAGTGCACCAAGCTGGAAATTCCTTTAACTTTAATAGCTGTGGGAGTGGTCAGAACTACAGAGTAAGGTTCTTTCCGTTTTGGCTCTAATTGAGAGCGAGGCTTGTTTTCTTGCCAAGCTTTGATGAGAACCTGGTTTCCAGGTCCCTGGGTAAGGAGTTTTTCCATGGACCATCTCAAAGGGGCTAGGTTGAAGTGGGTCATACCCACCTCGTTTGCTGTTACCTTTCAGGGAAAACGCTTAGCCCTGGCAGGATGACATGGGGGTCTGCCAGTCCTCCCCTGGGTATGAGTGGGACAGGTTCTGGAATAAGGGCTAAGAGGGATCCTGGGTTAATCATGTTTATTAACTACTTAGAAAATGAAGTTTACCAGGACTTTTAATATGTTCAGTATTTCTCTGCATATGATCTAGAATAGAAAAGATATCATAATCATTAGACATATATCTAGAATAGGAGATATAGGTACAGTACTTAATATTAATGTACTACACAATGCATAACTTTCTCTTTTAGCTGCAATAGATTTAAGTTCCAGGTTTGCAGTATCTTACATGTTATCCCTCCATGGGAGTGGGCCATAAGGCCAATTGTGTTTAAGTTCTCCTCACAGTACTTTGGTGATCATTGCTCCACTTAGTATGTTTTTCACGCAGCCAGCATGCTGCAGCACCGTTGACCCTAGAGAGAAGCTAGGAAGGTAGTTTCCGCTATTCCACTGGCCTGGGGCATAGTGCCTGTCAGCACTAAGAAACAGTGCCAGTCTGGGGCTGATATCCATTGTACATTTCGCTTATTGAGCCATCGTTGGCTGCTGCCGGAGTTTGAAACTGCAACGTGTCTCCTTCGACTTCAGGAGCACAACCAGAGATGTAGTAGATAACTTTTATTGTTTTAGGGGTCAGTGACAATCTAGCCAATAACTCATGGAGAGGCATTCTGCAGTGTATTGAAGGCCTGGCTTGAATGCACAAGAGTGTTTGACAATGCTGAAGTCTATTTCTTGATTTTTATTCACTTTTTAGACACTTTCAATGTAGTGTGTAACATATCAAATGAACTTTTTAGTACTCCCTACTTCTACACTTTTACCATGGAGACGTTAATTAGCTGGTACTCTTAGTTACAGTTTCTAGTAAGTTTTTACTTTAAGGTGAATTGTGTACCTTTATTAACCAAGCCACAAGAATTTTATTAGGAACAAATTTGCAAAGTTTTTCTGCTTTTCTAGCAGTTGAATTAATTTCACTTGTGGGGAAGTGGATTTGGCCCAATGGATAGAGCGTCCGCCTACCACATGGGAGGTCCAAGGTTCAAACCCAGGGCCTTCTGACCCGTGTGAGTTGGCCCACGTGCAGTGCTGATGCGCGCAAGGAGTGCCATTCCATGCAGGGGTGCCCCATGCGCAAGGAGTGCACCCCATAAGGAGAGTCACCCAGCGTGAAAAAAGTGCAGCCTGCCCAGGAATAGGAACCACACATGGAGAGCTGATGCAGCAAGATGATGCAACAAAAAGAGACACAGATTCTGGATGCCGCTAACAAGAATAGAAGCAGACACAGAAGAACACACAGTGAATGGACACAGAGAGCAGACAACTGGAGGGGGGGCGGGAAAGGGAAGAGAAAGAAATAAAAAATAAATCTTAAAAACATTTTTTTCACTTGTGATTTATACATTAAATCCACTTGCAAGACAGTATTGACATTTAAAGAACCATTTTTAGGTTGTCTGCTATCCTTTTGTAACAGGTGAACCCCAAATCTCATTTCCTAGGCACAAGCAAATTGACAAAGTTAAACACAGATTAAAACAGAAGAGAGAATTTTATATCCTTAGCATTTCTGGGAACTCTTTGGTTTTAATTGATGGCACATCAGGTTTCTTATTTTCTAGGAGAGGTTTAGTAACTGGTCTGGATCTTGATTTCTAGTCACACCTTTTATAGGCACAACTGAGTTTAAACTAATGGATGTTAGAGGTGTTTTTCCTTATTTCTTTAAGGAGACATGACATGAGGTTTTTGGGCCTCAGGTCTGTCTGTCCTCTTACACTGATTTAACTGGAATTGAGGGTTTCATACAAAGGCTGCTCTCGGCTGTGCTATGGCCATGTAGACCAGCAGTAGGCAGAATTGAGAAGACACTCCTGTGGGGAGTTTGCTGGTGGGACCATGCCCATTCTAGGAAGAATGAAGAAGCACTTTTTAGTCTAGCAATTTGGCATCCCAGAGTCAGTCTGACTAAAACGTTCACCGGTCCACATAATTTGGAGCTGATGCTCTGTTCTCAGCATCTCGAGAATTTTAACTTTCAGAGCCTGGCCTACAGGCATCCCTGTGGGTGACCTAGGCCCTGAGGGATGTCTTTCTCCTCTGCCAGTTTGCAGGGACAGAGCCACAGCTGTGTGTACTAATCCAAGTTGTACAGGCATAAACTGTAGTTACCTGGAGAGACTGATGACACTTCAAGCCTTTTTCTCTTCTGCCTAGGGTGGGAATGGAGCTGAAGGTATGGGCAGCAGTCTATGCTGTGAGAGTCCAAATGACCTCACTTGCCCTGGTGGGCTTCCGACTATTCAGTCTGTGCCAGCTGATTGTACCTGCATTTTCTCAGTGAGGCTGATCCAGGGCCTGCCAGCTTCCTCTCTACTAGAGGTGGAGCCGAAGCCTAGGCTAGGGCTGCAGGCCAATCTGGGTGAAAGAAACCGGTCCCTACCATCACTGTGCGTTGTCACTGTGATTTTCAGTTAGACCGGCTTCCCCTCATGCTGGCAGCAGAGTCAAAATAGTGACTACCAGCCTCTCTGACTTGGACAAGTTCAAAGTTCAGCTGTTCTTAGGGTTATACTTGAGCCAGCTGCATTTACTAATCAGTAGCTGAAATCGGTGGCCAACCATCTCTTCCTCCCCTGTTTTTGGGAAATGGAGCGTCTAACTCCAGCCATAGACTAGCTCCTTGGGCGGCTTTTGCTGCCAGAGTAGGATGATCACCAGCCTCCTGGCACAGGTTCCTCCAGCTTCCTCTTCGCTGGAGGTGGGGTTGGGATTTATGCTAGGGCTGTAATCCAGTCTGGATGATAAGAAGCCAATCCTTACTAACACTGGGATTTTCAGTCCATCCCGCTTCCCTTTGTGCCAGGGGTGGAGTTAAAATGGTGGCTACTGGCCTCACTCTGACTTGGACAGGCTCCAGTTTTAGCTTTTCTTAGAGTTATAATTTAACCTGCTAAATATATTAATCAGTAGCTGAAGTAGGTGCCCAGCTTCTCGTCCTCCCCTGTTTTTGTGAAGTGGACCTTCCGGTTCCAGCCACATAACAGCTATCGAGGATGGCACCGGCCTATGGGGCGAGGAATGCTCTCCTTACGAATATCCTCTGCAGATGGGCAGTCTCCTCCTTCCATTCTTTCAAGGCTGTTGCAGGATGCTCTTCTGGTCTCCTGGAGCCCCCAGACAGGTGCTTTAGAGAGCTCTGGGTGTTTGTTAACTGCCCTGTAGCACAAGCTGACTCTAGGAGCGCCTTACACTGCTGCCATCTTGCTGGTTGTCCACTTGCCTACGTTTTAATTGCCATACCTTCATCATTTTCAACACCCTTGCCAACCGGATATTACATATTCATTTATAGCTCTCTCAGATTTTTCCCAAGTAGCAAATATTATTTCAACTTTAAGCGCTAAAGAATTAGCTATCTTCACCTTGATTCCCAGGACTTAAAAATTTTTCTATTTATGTTTACTGTGTACATTTCAGTAATAGTAACTGTGTTCACAATGTTGTGCTACCATCACCACCAAACATTACCAAGACTTTCATCATCCAAAAGGGAGCCTTTGTACTCACTAAGTAATAAATCCCCATTCCTCCTCCTTCTAGCCCCTGGTAATGGCTCATCTATTCTGTTTCTGAATTTGATATTCTATATATTTTATATGAATGGGTTCATATACCATTTGTCCTTTTGCATCTGGATTATTTCACGTAGTGTAAGGTTTTCAAGATTCATCCATGATGTTGCATGTATCAGAACTTTTAAAATTTTAATTTTTTAATAAAGAAGTTGTAGGTTTACAGAAAAATCATGCATAAAATATAAAATTCCCATATACCACTATGTTATTAACATCTTGTATTAGTACAGTACATTTGTTACAATTAATGAAAGAACATTTTTATAATTGTACTATTAACTATAGTCCATGGTTTACTTTAGGGTTCACTGTGTTGTATAGTACTATGTGTTTTTTAAATTCTATTAATGCTTATGTTACCTAAAATTTCCTCTTTTAGCCACATTCAAATATGTAATTCAGTGCTGTTAATTGCACTGTGTTGTGCTATCTACTATCATTACTATCCATTACCAAAATTTTTCCATCCCCCCAAACAGACTGTACAATTTAAGCATTAAGTCCCCATTCCCTATTCCCACCTAGTTCCCTGGTGTCTTGTATTCTATTTTCTAACTCTGTGAATTTCCTTATTCTAATTACTGCATATCAGTGAGATAATAGAATATTTGTCCTTTTATATCTGGCTCTTTCACTCAATATGATGTCTTCACGGTTCATCCATGTTATTTCATGTATCAGAACTTCATTTGTTTTTATGGCTGAATATGTTCTTTTGTATGGATATATTATGTTTTGTTTTTCCTTTCATCTTTTTTTTTTTTTTAAGATTTATTTTTTTCTTCCCCTCCCTTCTCCCCTCTCCCCCACCTCGCAGTTTTTGCTGTCTGTGTCCATTCGCTGTGTGATTTTCTGTATCTGTTTCTTTTTTTGTCTTCTTGTGTTTCTCCGCTAAGAGTTCCCAAAATTCAATCCTGGGGACCTCTGATGTGGAGAGAGGTTCCCTGTCAATTGTGCCACCTCAGTTCCTGGTCTCTGTTGTGCTTCACCTTGACTCTCTCCTTCCTCTCTCCTTTGTTGCATCCATCTTGCTGTGTGACTCACTTGCGTGGACACTGGCTCACCACACAGGCACTCGACTTGCTGCGCAGGCACTTGCTCGCCGTGCGGACATTGGCTTACTGCACAGGCACTGGCTCACCATGTGGGCACTCGGCTCCTCATGCTGGCACTCGCTCAGGCACTCCGTTCTCCATGCGGGCACTTGTGCGGGCACTTGGCTTACTGCTTGGGCACTCAGCTTGCCATGCGGGCACTTGGCTTGCCACGCAGTCACTCGTGTGGGCACTTGGCTCACCGTGTGGGCACTTGGCTCACCACGTGGGCAGTTGATCTACCTCGCGTGCACCCGGCTTGCCACGCGGGCACGGGCTTGCCATGCAGACATGTTTTCTCTTATCTTTCACCAGGAGACCCCGAGGATCAAAGCTGGGTGCTCCCAATTGGTAGGCACAGGCCTTATCACTTGAGCCACATCTGCTTCCCTTGTTTCATCTTTTTTTTTTTTCCTTAAAGATTTTAAAATTTTATTTATTTCTCCTCCCTCCCTCCATTTTTTCTGCTCTCTGTAGCCATTCTTAGTGTGTTCTTCTATGTCTGCTTGTCTTCTCCTTGGGCAGCTCCAGGAACTGATCCTGGGACCTCTCCTCTGTGTCTCTTTTGTTGTGTCTTCTTACTGTGCCAGCTCTCCGCGTGGGCCAGCAGTCCTGCACGGGGCAGCAGTCCTGCACGGGGCAGCAGTCATGCGTGGGGCAGTACTCCATGCAGGCCAACACTCCACGTGGGCCAGCATGCCTTCACTAGGAGGCTCATGGCATTGAACCCTGGACCTCCTATATGGTAGATGGGAGCCCAATTGCTTTTGCGCCACATCCACTTCCCTCCTTTCATCTTTTGATGGACACTTGGGTTGTTTCCACCTTTTGGCTATTGTGAACAATATTGCTATGAACACTGGTATAGAAGTATCTGAGTTCCTGCTTTAAGTTATTTGCCAAGTTATGTGTTAATTCTATGTTTAAATTTTTGAGGAATCACTGACTATTTTCCATGGCAGCACCATTTTATATTCCTACCAGCAATGTACGAAGATTCCAGTTTCTTCACATACTCTTCGGGCAATTTTTTTTCTTTTCCAGACGTACTGGAGATTGAACCCAGGACCTCATACATGGAATGCAGTCACTCAACCATCAAGCTACATCTGCTCCCCAGTGAGAGTTGTTTTTGTTTTTGTTTTGTTTTGTTTTTAGGAGGTACAGGGGATCAAACCTGGGATCTCGTACATGGGAAACAGGTGTTCAAACCACTTGAGCTACATCCCCTTCCCTGGCAAATTTTTTTTTTTTTTTTTTGAGATAACGGGGGCCCAGGAATGAACCTGGGACGATGTAGGAAACCAGTGCTCAACCATTGAGCCACATTGGCTCCCCTTGGCAATTATATTATTATTTTTGTTTAAATTGTTGTCTTTATTTTGAGAGCCATTGACGTGTGTTTTATTTATTTATTTAAAGACTTATTTATTTATTCCTGCCTCGTTTGTTCTTGTTGTCTGCTCTCTGTTCATCTTCCTTTTAGGAGGAGTCAGAAACGAAACCTGGGACCTCTCATGTGGAATGGAAGACCCCCAGTCACTTGAGCCACTCCTGCTCCCTGCTCGTTGTATCTCTCATTGTGTTTCCTCTCTCTGCATCATCTTGTTGCATCACCTTGCTGCACCAGCCCATCGTGTCCAGCTTGCTGTCTTGCTCATCTCCTTTAGGTGGCACTGGGAGTCAAACCTGAGACCTCCCATATAGTAGGTGGGGGTCCAACTGCTTGAGCCATACCCGCTTCCCTGGCAATTATTTGTTTTTATTATATTTTTATTTATTTTTCAAAGATGCATAGATTACATAAAATGTTTCATAAAAAATAATAACCTGGGAATTATTTTTTAATCAGTTATTGTTTTACTTCTTTGTATTCTGTGTCTTTTTTTTTTTTTTTTTTTAAGATTTATTTTTATTTTTATTTAATTCCCCTCCCCTCCCCTGGTTGTCTGTTTTCTGTGTCTTTTTGCTGCGTCTTGTTTCTTTGTCCGCTTCTGTTGTCATCAGCGGCACAGGAAGTGTGGGCGGCGCCATTCCTTGGCAGGTTGCTCCCTCTTTCGCGCTGGGCGGCTCTCCTTATGGGTGCACTCCTTGCGCGTGGGGCTCCCCTACGCGGGGGACACCCCTGTGTAGCACGGCACTCCTTGCGCATATCAGCACTGCGCATGGGCCAGCTCCACACGGGTCAAGGAGGCCCGGGGCTTGAACCACGGACCTCCCATGTGGTAGACGGACGCCCTAACCACTGGGCCAAAGTCCGTTTTCCCTGTATTCTGTGTCTTATTACTAGTTTCCTTTTACTTTTTATTTTTTAAACCATTTAAAGCTTTTGCTGTCAATATAGTCTTATAGAAAAACTTCCCTGGGAAGTAGATGTGGCTTAAGCAATTTGGGCCTGGCCTACCATGTGGGAGGTCTGTAGTTTGGTTCCCGGTGCCTCCTAAAGAAGACAGCAAGCTGGCACCACAGATGATGCAACAAGAGACCCAAGAAGGAAAAACATAATGAGAGACTCAAAAAAGTAGGAATGGAGGTGGCTTAAGCGATTAGGTGCCTCCCTCCCACATTGGAGGTCCTGGGTTTGGTTCCTGGTGCCTCCTAAAAAAGTAAATAGAATATAGACATAGCAAGTGCAAACAAAGAGGGAGTAGGGAGAGATAAATAAATAAAATAAATCTTTAAAAAAACAAACTCCCGAGTGGTTTTTTGCATAGAATTAAACAATAACAATAGGTAACATTTATTGAGTGTGTACTTATATGTCAAGTACTATAATATGCCAGATATTCTATATTACTTAATTTTATTCTTGCTAATAACCCTCAAGGAAGGTACTTAATAACCCCATTTAAGAGATGAGGAGACTGAAGCTTAGAGAAGTTAACCTGCCAAATCTCAAAACTTTTAAGTGGGAAAGTCAGGTTTCAAACCTAAGTCTGTCTGACTCCAAAGCTTATGCTTTAACTGCTTCATATAATTCTTTATTTCTTAGATCTTTTAGAAGAAGGTTGAAAGAGGTAAATTTAAAGTGTTATGTTTTTAGTATAATGATCACCTTCATTTTACAATGCTTGTTTATTTGGAAACAGGAAGCACTTTTCCAGTCCTTTTGTCATTAACTTTCTTTCTGTTTTCTTTAAGTACTGGGGCTGGGAATTGAACCCCAGACCTTGTATATGGGAAGCTGACGCTCAACCACTGAGCAACATCGGCTCCCTTGCCATTAACTTTCTTTCTCTTACTACTGTTAAATTAATTTATATGGCTATAGTCCAGTTTTATGGATGAGTTAAGCAATAAGTTATTTGATGTAATATGCCTTTGTTTTAAAAGTATGGTTAGCTCTTCCTTTTCCTTTGGCTTTAAAATTAGAATGACTGTGGTTTTGTGGCTTGTCATGTATATGTAACTAACAAAAATGTTTGATGTATGACCTAGTGTAGTTAGACGTTCCATTATGTCTGTTTAGAGCATTTTTACAGGGTTTTAAAGCAAGTATTTTTTCCCCCTCTGCTCAAGTAATTTGTTTGGGTGGCATATTTACACATGCTGCTAAGCCTTATTCTAAAGTATTTGGAACAAAGAAAGATAAACATAACTTTACTTTTAAGTACGTGAACCAATAGACTACAGATAACAATCCTTTCTCTCAAAACAAAACAAAAACCTGAATAGAACACATTTATGGCCAATTGATTTTTTTTTCTTAAAGATTTATTTATTTGTTTATTTCTCTCCCCTTCCGCTCTACCCCTCCCGCCCCGGTTGTCCATTCTCTGTGTCTATTTGCTGGGTCATCTTTGTCCGCTTCTGTTGTTGTCAGCGGCATGGGAATCTGTGTTTCTTTTTGTTGGGTCATCTTGTGTCAGCTCTCTGTGTGGGCGGCGCCATTCCTGGGCAGGCTGCACTTTCTTTCGCCCTGGGTACCTCTCCTTACAGGGCGCACTCCTTGCGTGTGGGGCTCCCCTATGCGGGGTACACCCCTGTGTGGCACGGCACTCCTTACGCACATCAGCACTGTGCATGGGCCAGCTCCACATGGGTCGAGGAGGCCCGGGGTTTGAACCGCGGACCTCCCATGTGGTAGACGGATGCCCTAACCACCGGGCCAAGTCCGCTTCCCAGCCAGTTGATTTTTGACAAGAGAGCCAGGTCCATTCAATGGGGAAAGAACAGTCTCTTCACAAATGGCTCTGGGAAAACTGGATATTCACATGCAAAAGAACTATGTACCCCTACCTCATTCCATATACAAAAATTAATTCAGGATAGAGTAATAACTTAAATATAAGAGCTGGAACTATAAAAACTCTTAGAATAAAACATAGGGAAATAACTTCAGGACTTTATATTAGTCAGTGGATCTTTAGGCTTTATACCAAAAACATGAGGAACAAAAGAAAAAAATAGATAAATTTGATTTCATCAAAATGAAAAACTCGAGCATCTAAGGACATTATTTAAAAAGTGAAAGAAACAACAACCTATGTAATAGGGGAGAACATTTGGAAACCATCTATCTGATAAGAGTTTAATATCCAGAATATTTAAAGAACTCTTACAACTCAACAACAAAAGACAAATAATCCTGTTAAAAAATGGGCAAAGGATTTGAATAGATATTCTTCAATGAATATACATAAATGGCCAATAAGTACGTGAAAAAGTGCTCAATATCATTAGCCATTAGGAAAATGCAAACTAAATCTATGTTGACCTACTAGTTGACACACACTGGAGTGGCTATTAAAAAAGCAAAATTATTGTTGTCTAGGATGTAGGAAAATAGGAACCCCTCATACATTGTTGGTGGAAATGTAAAATGGTGCAGCAGCTATGGGAAATGGTTTGGTTTGTTCCTCAAAATGTTAAACATAGAATTACCATATAACCTGCCCATCTATTTCTAGGTACGTATCCAAAAGAATTGGAAGTAGGGACCCAGACAGCTATTTCCAGTGTTCATAGCAGTATTATTCACAATAGCCAAAAGATGGAAGCAACCCAAATGGCCATCAGCAGATGGGTACTTAAAATGTAATATATCCATACGATGGAATATTACTCAGCCATAAAAAGGAATGGAGTTCTGTTACATGTCACTATGTGGATGAACCCTGAAGACATCATGTTATGTGAAATAAGCCAGATACAAAGGGACAGATACATGATTGCACTTACGTGAAAGGGCTAGAATATGCAAACTTGTAGTAGAGACAAGGTAAGAGTACTGGGAACCAGGGCAGGGGGGAGGGGGCATGAGAAGGTAATGCATAATGAGTGTAGGGTTTCTGGTTAGGGTGAAAGGTGGTGAGGGAAGGGCAACATTGTGAGTGTTAATCCCACTGAATAGTGTGCTTGGGAGTGGCTGAGATGGGAAAGTTATGTTGTATGTGTTTCCATAATTATAAAAAAAGAGAAAAGAGCAACTGAAGAAATGAAAGCTAGCTGTAATATATAATGCTGGACTGGATCTTGTAATGGGGGAGAAAATCCTCAAAAGGACATTATTGGGACAGATGAAGAAACTGGAATATAGGCTGTACTTTTTAGTGTTAAATACCTTGAACTTGCTAACTCTAAGTTCTATAAATGAATATCCTTGTTCTTAGGAAATCTACATGGAAATATTTTGTGTTCAAGGAACTTACACCACATGCTTAGAAAATAGATGGATAGATAGAATGGTTTGGCAAATGTGGTAAAATGTTAAAATTGGTGGATCTGGGTATCCTGAATTGGGTAGGTTGGATTCTCTATGTGGGTTTTTTAAAAAATGATTTTTGAAACTGTCCTATAAGTTTGGAATTATTTAAAAATAAAAAGTTTAAGGACAAAAAACAAAACAAAACCAAAAAACAAAACTGAATAGACCATGTGTTTGTACTATATAGCCTTTTTTTTTCTTAGTCACATAAGAATGGAATGTGGGCATTAATTACATATATAAATAGTACTCAGACTAGGACCAGGTATGCTCACAATTAATTGATTTTATAGGATATAGATAGAGGGTGTTTTCTCCCTAACTCTGGAAATGCGGGTAACCCATTTCAGGCAAGTTTCTGGGTATAGTGTCATTAAAAGCCGTTATGATGGAGTGCCTGATTTTCCAGATGGGGGATTTGGGATTATTTACTGCTTAAGAGTTTTGCTCTTGGGAAGCGGGTTTGGCCCAATGGACAAGGCGTCTGCCTACCACATGGGAGGTCCAAGGCTCAAACCCAGGACCTCCTGACTCGTGTGATTAGCTGGCCCATACGCAGTGCTGATGCGCGCAAGGAGTGCCCTGCCATGAAGGGGTGTCCCCTGCGTAGGGGAGCCCCATGCACAAGGAATGCACCTCGTAAGGAGAGCCGCCCACAGAGAGCTGATGCAGCAAGATGATGCAACGAAAAGAGACATGGATTCCAGGTGCCGCTGACAAGAATACAGGCAGACACAGAAGAATACGCAGCGAAGGGACACAGAGAGCAGACAATTGTGGGGGGGGGGAGGGGGGAGAGAAGTAAATAATAAATCTTAAAAAAAAAAAGTTTTGCTCTTAATGCATGTCCCTCCACAGGTGCTATGAGTGGCCCTAATTAAATTGGGGTAGGGTCTGTTTAAACTCTCAGTAGTCTGAGTTTTTCCTATTGATAGGTTATCTCAGTGACTCACAAGTGCTATTTAGTTACTTATTTCTGCTTTAGCATTATTTCTCAAACTATGTATTTTACAAAATATAAAGCAAGCAGCTGGAACAAGAAAATCCTGTCAATTCTGTAATAGCAGTTATGTTGAGCTAACACCTACTTTTGAATTCATTTATAAGCAATGGTTTGAAGAGATGAGAACTGTGTAGTTATATAATTACAAGTATTATTCCTTCATCACTAGGCATGGAGACTTAAAGCCACTGAAGTATTACCCATTTTGAGAAAACTATTTAATGAAAGTTAACTAGGGCAGTTTGCCAATTTACTACATTTATTTTTATGCTAAGGATTCTAATTATGGAAAATAATTTTTGAGGAAGTGAGTCTTTTTTGAAGTCTTGATATAATGAACAGTGCCAACACTATTTGCTTTAAAAAAATAATCTTTTAAAAAGTAGTGGTTTCTTTTTTTTGTGTATGGATTTATATGGTGAAATCGTTTACTCTCAGTCCAAAGTAGTTCCCCCCCCCTCCAAAAAAAAAAAAAATCACCCTGGAGTAATTTTTGCCTCTCAGCTTGGCAAAATAATATATATTAATACTTTTTTTGTCTAGTATTGGGGGAAATATATTTTCATACATGGCTCCTGAAAGTAGAAATTGGTACTATCTCTGAAGAGGGAAACTTAGCAATATCTATTAAAATTGTGAATGTACATACTCTTTTACCAATTAATTCCATTTCTCAGAATTATCCTATGCAAGTACATGTGCGAAATGATATGTACTTATTTGTTGCAGCATTTTTTTTGTTGTTGAGTTCAGGTCTTTATTGAATATTTTACAAAAGAGGGGTCTAGTCAAAAAGAACAAAGCCCATGCCATCATCCGATTCCTGATTCTTCTTTCTTTGCTTCCACTCTCTTCTCCTCAGCTGGGGCAGCGGTGGTGGGGGCAGGACTTTCTGCTGGTGCCGCACCTGCTGCTGGGCAGGTCCACCAGCCGCTGCATTGCAGATGAGGGTCCCATGCTGACATAGACCAGGGCCGTGGCAAACAAGCCAGGCCAGAAGGGTTCAACATTTACAGCAGCTGCTTTACCGAAGACATTGATCTTTTCCTCCGTCCTGGTGCCTTCATCGTGGTGGAGTATGAGGGCCGAGGAGATGCAGGCAAGCTTGGAGACGGAGGCCACTGTGCGGGCGAGTGCAGGACGCGGTGCTGGTTGCCGGATGAAGTGAGGGCCTCATCCCAGCGCAGCCTTAGCTTCTTCGGTAGAACCGAGCACCTTAGTGGCAGATGAGGAAGGGGCACAGTGTTGTTTATGGTAGCAAAATTCTTGAAGTAACTTAAGCGTTCATTAGTAGGGAATTGACTTTTTTTTAAAGTATTACATTCATATGTAATACTCTGTAATGTTCTGTAATCATAAAACAAAATGAGAAAAGTTTCTGTACTGATGTAGAACCATTTCAGCCACATTAATGGGTAAAGTTAAAAAAAAATGTTAGTATGAGTAGTATATTACCATTACTAAGTATTAGTTTTTTGTTTTTTGAGGTACTGGGGCCAGGGATTGAACCTGGGGACCCTGTGTGTGAGAAGCCAGTGCTTAACCACTGAGCCACATTGGCTCTCCCTGCCTTTTTTTTTTTTTTCCCCAAGAAGAGTAGAATATATATATTTGCCTATGAATATAGTATTTTTGAAAGGATAACCAAGAAATTGGTAAATATTGGTTGTCTCTGGGAGGGAAAGTTTGATTACTGAGATATATAAGTGGTAGGAAGACGTTATTTTTATCCTTTATATTTTTGAATTCTGAACCATGTGAATGTGGTAAATACAAATAAAGAGTAAAGCAGTTTAGCAATTTTGAAGATTAGAAAAGATAAACTTTTCCATAAGGTATTAACAAATTAAACAATGTATACTGACTATAAATATTTAGGTTAAGTATTATTAAAACTTTAAAAAGTTGTATTTGTTTTACTTGTCTTCCAGATGGAGTAGTAGTATATCAGTACTGCAGTTAATGTACAGATACACAAGTGAATAAGAGAAGTTTGTGTATTCACAAGCATTCTGGTTTTTTTTAATTTTTTTTAAAGATTTATTTATTTTATTTAATTCCCCCCCCCTCCCCTGGTTGTCTGTTCTTGGTGTCTATTTGCTGCGTCTTGTTTCTTTGTCCGCTTCTGTTGTCAGCGGCACGGGAAGTGTGGGCGGCGCCATTCCTGGGCAGGCTGCTCTTTCTTTTCATGCTGGGCGGCTTTCCTCACGGGCGCACTCCTTGCGCGTGGGGCTCCCCCACGCGGGGGACACCCCTGCGTGGCAGGGCACTCCTTGCGCGCATCAGCACTGCGCATGGCCAGCTCCACACGGGTCAAGGAGGCCCGGGGTTTGAACCGCGGACGCCCTAACCACTGGGCCAAAGTCCGTTTTCCCTGTTTTTTTGTTTTTTAATTGAAAACTAAGCTCTACTTCACAACTTTTTCTCTACCTTTATACTGTATTTTGAGTTTTTATATTGTGGAGATAGATCAGGGGTTAGCATCAAAAAAAGAGAAACTGCATCTTCTTAGTTTTGCAACTTACTAGTGATTGTATGATTTGGCCAAGACATTTATTGCTTGACAGGTGAAATAATGTTTTTGAGCACCTGTCCTGGGTCTGACCCTGCATTAGGCATTTTAATAATAATAGCTACTTTTTATGCTTTGCTTACCATGTATCAGGTACTATGCTAAATCCTTTATGTGCATTATCTCTTTTAATATCTGAAAGCCTGAAGTAGGTAGTGTTATCTCCAGTTCACTGCATATTAAACTAGGGTTTAAAAAGATGGAGTATTTATCCAATATAAGTGACGGAGGAGTTGGAATTCAAATTGCTTAGCCTGATTCTAAAACCGTGGTGCTTTGCTATATACAGGCCATTCTCAGCTTATATTGGTCCTACTTTTGTGTTAATTTGTACTTTTGCATGCTACATGCTGTTATCTTAACCTGCCTTTTGTAAACTGAATTCACCCTTCCATACATTGATAAGCTGGAACTCTTGCATGATAGTACTGAAGGTTTGTTGCTGCCCTTCTCAGAGAAATCAAGGATATTGATTTGGTTGCTCCTAATTACCAGATTCTTTGGAAAATTGCACAATTACCTTTGATGCCTTTGTATAAGTAACTCAAGATTTTTGGAGGAAAATTATAAAATACACTGGGGTGATCTGTGAGTAGACTTGGAGGGATTCCCTTTAAACATAGGGAGACAGGAAGGGGAGCTATTACAATAGTCCAGGAGAGCAGTGGTGGATATATAGCTAGGACATTGCATGTAGAAAGGGGGATATTTACGTTAGAGAGATTGTATTGGACACTTTGGAAATTCAATATAAGTTTGGCTTTCAAAGGGCTGTGCTTGCATATGGGTGTGTATGTATGTGTCTGGCTGTGAACCTACAGAATAGTTTCTGCCAAAATTTGATGGGCACTTAAGACCGAAAAATGAAGCAGGTCACTCCATATAGCAAAACAGGCACAGTTTATTAAGGAACTTACAGAGGGGGAAGCTGGTTCTAGTGGCCACAGAGTGTTCATAGTGCTCCACACCACCTGGCGGGTTACAGGGGGTTGCTATAAGGTAAGAACAAGGAATGCATAGAACCGAGGTGTGATTTGCAAGGTTGTAAATATGTCTCCTTGAAGTTACTAGGGAGCAGGAGTGGTTGTAGTGTAGATAGCTGTCATGTCTAGGAATGTGCGCGTGCTCTTTGAGATGCGCTAGTGGAGTGCACCCTATCCTTCAGGAACCACAAGTCTTATCTAGGAATTTATGGTTTCTCTGGCTTATGGCCTCACATTCCACCTCTGAAAAAACCCTCTTGTATTCTATTTGCCCCTCTTCCACAAATATCCCAGAGCAGCAGTTAAGGGGCACATAGGGAGGTAGAATCCACAACAATATAAGACACATATATTAATATCTACACCTGCTAATGTCAAGAGGAAAATTAGTAAAGCATATCCCCGAAATACTGTCCAAGGCATCCCATCTCTGGTTGAAGTTAGTAACTATCCCATTTAGCAGTCAGTCTGGTTATGAGTTGCAGCCACTTTGGTTGCCTGGGGCAAATGCAAAAGGGTAAGCAAGTACCACTCTGGTTCTGGTCCCAGCCACGGAAAGGAACAAAACAGTACAGTCCTACTAAAAATGTAGCTGTTAGCAGTATATCCTACTCTTATGCAAACTGAGCCAGTCAGGATGACTTTACTAATACTTTTGCAAATGTCATTGCTGATTAGCGGATGGTCAAAGACACTTGTATTCAGCCTAAAAGTGCCTGTGCACAGGCTAGTACACTACAAACCAATATACTTATTTATAACAATGGAGTTCTCCCCATACTAGCCCACTTTATGTGGAGGTACATAAATTATTGGGGCAAATTATGTATTTAGAAAATTTGAATTCTATGCCATCCGTTCGAGTGATAGAGAAAGTATAATAACTAGTAGATGCCTCATATGCTGATGGTTCCTGCAGAGGATATCCCACCCCCACCCCACCCCAATGGTGTGTAAAAGCAGTTCAAGTAACTGTGGGCACCATATGGATAGATGAAAGAGAATGGCAGAGCAGTCCTTGGGCCAAGCTGTGAGCCATCTGGACCGTCACAGTCCGTGAGCGATGCTGATCTCATGTGTACTGGCAGCTGGGCTGTGTGTTGTGGTCTGACTCTCTGGATGGGACAGTGGCAACAGGAGAAATGGACCATCACCAGCATTTATACAAAGGAATCTAAAAGATATTTGAGCAGTTCTCCAAAGAATCTAATGATTAGGTCTGTAGCTTAAATTTGGTATGTTTTTTCCATACTACCCCCTATTATTAACACCATGTATTAGCATTGCACATTTGTTATAGTTCATGAGAGAACATTCTCATATTTGTACTGTTAACCACAGTCCATCATTCACCACATGGTTCACTGTGTTATACAGTCCTGTGCCTTCTACTGGGATTGAGTCCAATTTTGAAAGTTCTGCTGTGGGTAAAATAATGTCAAACTGCATTAAATGCTACAGAGATATCTTTTGTGAAAGAAAGAGTCAAATGATGAAGCAAACCTCATAGTTTCTTATTTGAAGAAATTGCCATAGCCACCCTGTCCTTCAGTAACCACAAGTCTGATCAGTCAGCAGCCGTCAGCATCGAGACAGACCCTGCCAGCAGCACAGGGGCTATGAAGTTCTGAAGGCTCAGGTGGTGATTAGCCTTTTTTGCCAAGAAGTATTTTTACATTAAGATATGTACATTTCTTCAGACATAATGCTTTTGCACGCTTAATAGACTAACGTTTAGTGTAAACATAACATTTACGTGTAGCAGGAAACTCAAAACTTCTTGTGACTTGCTTTATTGCAGTATTCCGTTTATTGCAGTGGTCTGGAACCAAACGACAATATTTCTGAGGTATTCTCTGATACTTTGTGGGCTTAAATTTAATACCTTAAGTCTACAACAATCTTAGTTGCTTTCATAGCATTTTATCTTCAATAACATACGTAAAATATGTTCCTAAACCTATCCATTCCCCACCTTTATTTAGGTCTTGTCACAAATTACATATTTAATGCATTAGGAGTCCGAAACCAGTGATTTATCATTACATTTTACATTTTATCCTTAAGTTTTATGAATTTGTCTTTTTAAGGTTCTGTAGGAAGTAAAAAATGGAATTCAAATTAAAAATACAATAATATATTTGTATTAACCCATGTCATTTTCTTTACCACAGATCTTTATTTCATTATGTGGCTTCAGTCTATTGTCTAATGTCTTTTCCTTCCAACCTGTAGAACTCCCTTTAGCATTTCTTGTAGGGCCAGTCTAATGGTAATAAAGTCTTTCGGCTTTGTTTGTCTGGGAATGTCTTAATTCTACTGTCATTTTGTAAGATAATTTTGCTGGATATAGAATTCTTGGTTGACAATTTTTAGGCTCATTTTTAAGGTTTTTGAAACCTATTGTCAAATTGTGGATATGCAGAGATAAAAGAGGTGCAGTACCAATCTTCAAGCAGTTCACAGTTTCAATGGAAGAGACCACATGGCAGTGTAAGCTGGATGGACCCCTTAAAATCATGTTAATCCATTCCTGTTAGTGTGGACCTATTATGGGTGGGACCTTTTGATTAGGTTACTTGAGTTAGGGTTCTTTTGGTTAGGCTGCTTCAGTAAGCCATGACCCAGAGTGTGTCTTTTTCCTCTTTCTGGCATCCTTTAGAAGAAAATGAAATTCAGAGGAGAGAGAGAAACTGAAGTAGTAAAGTCTGGAGAGAAGGGAGAGCCCGGCAGATGCTGCCATGTTCTGGGCGTCCTATATCAGTCTTGACTCTTGTGAGCTCTTCCCTAGTTCAGCTGTAAGCTAATTTATATCAGACCCAGCAAGGGGTGGGGACTCAACCTGAGTCACTCTGTAGTCAAAAAAAAGCCCTGAACCTTTTTTGTTCCATGGACCTCTTTGCCAGTCAGGTGAAAATCATGGACACCTTACTAAGTCCACACTCTACTGTGTATTATTTAGTAAATATATCACACCAGCACACAACATGTCCCCACAAGAATGCTTTTTTTGAATTTCAGTTCAAGCTTCCTTGTTAAGAACTCCTGCCCTAAAGCAGTCTTATCAAGTAATCTAATTAAAGTCCCCTCAACTGCATTTAATGCAGTCAAAGGGTATCACACCCAGAGGACTTGATTAGTTTACAAGCATAATCTTTCTCTTTTTGGAATTCATAAAATAGTATCAAACTGGAACAGCAGACTATCAGACTGAATTATTTATTGTAGTGTGATAAGTATGGTAAGGTTATGTACAAGGCAGACATAGAAGGTGGAGTACAGGATTTATGTTTGTTTTGATGAAGGAAGGTAGCAGATAGACTGTTATCCTTATCAATTTCTGGAGGATGGTGTTCAGACTTGAGCACCTTTCTTGAATTGCAGAACAGAATCAGTGGAAGGGGAGGAACATGTTATTATAGAAACTATTAAGTAAAGAATTAGGAGATTCAGGTTCATCAAATAGCTGGCAATCACCTGTTCTCCATTTTGTTCTTTCAGAACATAAATGGAGTCATACAGTATGTAACTTTTTAACTTTAAACTTAATAAAAATAATTTGGTAACTATGGACACCATATGAATGGGTGAAAACACAATTTTCCACTTAAACCATTTTTAATGTACACTTTGGCTATCATCACCACCACTCATTACTAAGATTTTTCATTACCCAGAACAGAAACTCTGTACCTATTAAGCAATAACTTTCCATTCCCTCCTCCCTCTAATCCCTGGGAACTTTTTTTTTTTAAGATTTATTTTTTTAAGTTTACTCCTCTCCCCTTTCCTCCATCCCCTTGTGTCCATTCGCTGTGTTCTTCTGCGTCCGCTTGGATTCTTGTCAGTGGCACCAGGAATCTGTGTCTCTTTCTGTTGCGTCATCTTGCTGTGTCAGCTCTCCATGTGTGCAGAGCCACTCGTGGGCAGGCTGCACTCCTTTCATACGGGGTCGCTCTCCTTGCGGAGCACGCTCCTTGCGCGTGGGGCTCCCCTGCGCAGGGGACACCCCTGTGTGGCAGGGCACTCCTTGCGTGCATCAGCACTATGTGTGGGTTAGCTCATTACACGGGTCAGGAGACCCTGGGTTTGAACCATGGAACTCCCATGTGGTAGGTGGATGCCCTATCAGTTGAGCCAAATCCGCTTCCCTGGGAACTTCTTTTTCTCTCTGTGAATTTGCTTTCTAGATATTTCATATAAGTGGAATCACATAGTATTTACCCTTTTGTGTCTGGCTTATATCAGTTAACATGCTTTCAGAGTTAATCCACATTGTAGTATCTATCAGAACTTCATTTTTATCACTGAATTATATTCCATTGTATGCATATACTATATTTTATTTATTCATCTGTTGATGAGTTACAACTTATTGTGAAAAACCCTGCTATAAACATTAGTGTACAAGTATTGAGTCCCTGCATTTATTTCTTTGGGTATATATCTAGAAGTGGATTTGCTGATTCATATGGTAAATCTATGTATAAATTTTGAGGAACCACCATACTTTTTCATAGGGCTTCAGTAATTTACATTTTCACTGACAGTGTACAGTTGGTTCCAATTTTTCTGCATCCTTGCCTACACATTCACAGTGTTATGCTGCCAGCACCACCATCCATTACAAAAACTGTTCCATTACCCAAAACAGAAACTCTGTAATCATTAAACATTAATTCCCCACTCTCCACCCTACCCCTGCCCCTGGTACTCTGTACTCTATGTATTACGAATAGCATGTTCTAGTTATTTCATATAAATAAGATCATGCAATATTTGTCCTTTTGTGTGGGGCTTCTTTCACTCAATATGATGTCTTCAAGGTTCATCCAGGTTGTCGTATGTTATTTTCTGTATTTTTAATAATCACCATCCTAATGGGTATGAAGTGGACTCTCCTGTTTTGATTTGCATTTTCCTGATGACTAATGATGTTGTACATCTTTTACTTGTCTTCTATGCAGTATGTAACCTTTTGGCATTTTCTGCTCAGCAGAATTTCCTGTAGACCCATCAAGTTATTGCATGTACCGTTCCTTTGGTCCTTTTTATTGCTGAATAATGTTTCTTGGTATAGATGTTTAACATTTACTTGTTGAAGGTTGTTTCCAATATTTTGGTTATTACAAATAAAGCTGCTGTGAACATGTTTTTGTTTCCCTGGGATAAATACTCAAGAGTGCAATTGCAAGATCGTATGGTAATTCCACATTTAGTTTTATAAATTGAGCCAGTCCGCTTCCCTATATTTAGTTTTATAAGAAACTGTCACAGTCCCTTATCATACAAGGATTGGTAAAGAAACCCAGTATATAAACAGATTATAGCTGAGCTGCTGCTTTGGTTGAAGTAGGCTTGGGATCATATCTGCTTAATCTTAAAGCCACTGAACTATGTACTTAAAAATGGTTAAAATGACAACACACACACACACATATAAATAACTTACCATAAGAAAAAATAGTTAAGAAGAAGAAGTTTAGGTGACCTGCTTTTATGCAATATAATAGGAGCTAGGAAAATTATTATTATTATTATTTTTTAAAGATTTATTTTTTATTTATTTAATACCCTCCCCTCCCCCGGTTGTCTGTTTTCTGTGTCTTTTTGCTGCATCTTGTTTCTTTGTCCGCTTCTGTTGTCGTCAGCGGCACGGGAAGTGTGGGCGGCGCCATTCCTGGGCAGGCTGCTCCGTCCTTCTCGCTGGGCGGCTTTCCTCACGGGTGCACTCGTTGCACGTGGGGCTCCCCCACGCGGGGGACACCCCTGTGTGGCACGGCACTCCTTGCGCGCATCAGCGCTGCGCATGGCCAGCTCCACACGGGTCAAGGAGGCCCGGGGCTTGAACCGTGGGCCTCCCATGTGGTAGATGGACGCCCTAACCACTGGGCCAAAGTCCGTTTCCCAGGAAAATTATTTTGATGAATCCTCTTTCTTAAGATGTTTACTTGACTTTTTCTCCATAAGAGGGCAACTAATTTGTCAGGTTACTTCTATTCCTATTTCCTTACCAGAAAATGTGGTCATAGTATCAACCTGTTTATTGTAAATGATCTGAGAATAATGGAATGTTTTACCAATATGATGTGGGCTATTAGTGAGCTGACTGGTCAAAATTCATACCTTTGGAATGTTAAATTCATTTTATGGAGAGGTTGGGGCTTTTCTGGATACACAGATCATGGTAGGACTCTGCATTTTAACTTCCTTTTACAATTGAGAGAGCTAAGACCTAGAGAATCTCTTGGCTATAGGGTGGAGCCCTGGAGGCCTGGGCTCCCTTAACTCAGGGCAGAATTTTTGTACTATTCCTGAGAACTGTTCCAGGAGGCCTTATCATCTTGATTATTGTGAAATCCCACTCCCACCCCACTGTGGGCCCTTACTGTAAAATAAATTTCCTTTTCCTTGGCACAATTACTTCTTTAGTTGTCCAATTAGTGAATGAATTAGATACATTGGTTGAACATCAAGGTTCTGGCCTAGGTATAAGTGAGAGAGACAAATGTGTGTCTTATCTTCAATATATAATCTTGGTGCTTACTTGGATGGGGGTTGTGGTTAGTCATAGCAGTGTAAGGAGGCATTATTTGAAAACCAATTCAATAAAGAATGATTTGATTGGCAGTTCCAAGTATGCATGAATGCCATCAGTTGAAGGTACTGCTGGTATTCTTTTGTGGTCACAGTCACCGGCGTTCTCCCTACACTGAAGCCCACCACCCCCCTACACCGCACTTATTTTTTAAAGCAGTGTTTCAATTGTCTTGTTGCAGGGGTGTATACTTACGTTGAGAAGACCAGAGTGGTGAGTGTTCCTTTAGAGTCTAAGATGCCTTTTAGGATTTACTTTCCTTGCTCCCTCAGGGCCGAACTTGGAAAAAGTTTGACCTAGTTGGTCACATGAGGTCTCACTGTAGTTCTTTATCCTACTTCTGCCATTGCTATGAATTTATCATAACATTTTTCTTTCATGCTTTTTTATTAGTTAAAGAATTGGCCATGAGAAAAGCTGCTTGATTCATATATACCTTTATATATATTAGGGCATGTGAATATTTCCCTGTGTTAAGCACTTACTCATGGAACAGTTAATGAGAGGATATTATGCCCTGTGTCCATGTGAGGCTTTGGGAATGCTAAGTTGAAGGCAGCTTACAGCCTTAAGGAACTTTAAGGGAGACAGACAGATGAACAGATAATTCCAAATGCGTGTGGTAAGTGCATTGATGGAGATTATTTAGGGTATTGTGGAAGCTCCGAATAGAGCAGTGGCTCTCATAGTATGGTCTGAGTACTCCAGAGGTCTCTGAGCTCGCTCTTGGAGATCTACAAAGTCAAAACTATTTTTTTCATAATAATAGACTCAGAGACATTATTTTCCTTTTTTGTTGTCACTCTCATGAGTACACAGTGAAGACAATGAAACTTGTGATATTGCAGTAGATTGAATGTCGAAGCATAAATGAGACTCCAGCTAGCTGTCTTCCCTATTAAGCCGCTCATTAAGGAGATTTTACAAAAATGTAAACCAATGGTACTTTTCTCACTGAAGTTTTGGTTTTGAAGTACAGTTAAAAAAAACCCACTGTGTATAAAAACATTTATTACGTTTATTTTTTAAAGGAATAAATATTTAAAGTTTCTCAGTTTAAATTTGAATTCACTAAATATTGACAGAATCTACATAAACAAACCTCTTTGGGGTCCTCAATAACTAATTCCCTCCCTCCCTTCATCTCCGCCTGGCTCGCCTCCTTCCTGTTGAACCCAGTACCTCATACATGGGAAACAGGCGCTTAACCACCTGAGCTTCATCTGCTCCCCCATCAGTAAGTTTTTTTTTTTAGATTTATTTATTTATTTCTCTCCCCCCCCCCCCCCCCCCCCGCCCCCGTTGTCTGTTCTCTGTGTCCATTTGCTGCGTGTTCTTCTTTGTCCGCTTCTATTGTTGTCAGCAGCACGGGAATCTGTGTTCCTTTTTGTTGTTGTTGTTGTTGCGTCATCTTGCTGTGTCAGCTCTCCGTGTGTGCGGTGCCATTCCTGGGCAGGCTGCACTTTCTTTCGCACTGGGCAGCTCTCTAACGGGGTGCGCTCCTTGTGTGTGGGGCTCCCCTACGTGGGGGACACCCCTGCGTGGCAGGGCACTCCTTGCGCGCATCAGCACTGCGCATGCGCCAGCTCCACACGGGTCAAGGAGGCTGGGGTTTGAACCTTGAACCTCCCATGTGGTAGATGAATGCCCTAACCACTGGGCCAAGTCCGCTTCCCAACTTTTTTTTTTAATAGGTACTAGGGGCTAAACCCAGGACCTTGTATGTAGGAAGCTGGTGCTCAACCACTGAGCCACATCAGCTTCCCTGAGCTGGTTTTTTCATTGTTTTGCTTGTTGTTTGTTTTTGTTTTATTCAGGAGGCACCGGGAACCAAATCCAAGACCTATCATTTGGGAGGTGGACACTTCACAGTTTGAACCACATCTGTTCCCTTGTCAACTTTTTTTTTCTCATTTACTGAAATATGTCACTCATACATAAACATACAAAAACAGAAGTGTATAGTAATAGTTGTGAACTTACAATATATAACATCATACTCCTAGGGTACTCATTCCTCACCCTACCACCAATACCTTGCATTGTTGTGAAATATTTTTAACTAATGATTAAACCATCCTCAAAATATTACTACTAACCAAAGTATCTTACATTTGGTGTGATTAACAGTAATACTGTAATATTCATGCATCTCTGCTAAAGATGTACTGTGTTGAAAATGGGGGAGTGTGGAAAAAGTGTGCCAAATGTATGCTGTGGACTGGCAATAATCTGATGACATTATCTCATAATCTGTAACAAATATTCCACCACAGTGTGGTGTGTTGTTAGAGAGTGTTGTGTGTGAATTCTGCACATGTGCATGATTCTTTTGTAAGTTTACAACTTCAGTCATAAAAATATATTTAAAAAATAATAGGGTAGGCTGGGGGAAAAATACACCAAATGTAAGATAAGGACTATAGGTAGAAGTAAGATATTGAGAATATTCTTTAATAATTTGTAACAAGTGTCTCACAACAATGTAAAGTGTTGATGGTGGGTTGATGTAAGGGGCCCCCCTCGTATGATGTTATGCATGTTTGCTTTGTACTTTTACTATACACTTCTTGTTTATGTATGTTCATGTTTAAATGATACAAAAAAATAATAGGGTGCGTTGGGAGGAAATATATCATTAACTTTTTTTCTTAAAGATTTATTTATTATTTCTCTCCCTCCCCCCCACCCCACCCCACCCCACCCCACCAGTTGTTTGCTCTCTGTGTCCATTTGCTGTATGTTCTTCTGTGACCACTTCTATCCTTATCAGTGGTACTGAGAATCTGTGTTTCTTTTTGTTGCGTCATCTTGTTGTGTCAGCTCTCCGTGTGTGTGGCGCCATTCCTGGGCAGGCTGCACTTTCTTTCGCGCTGGGTGGCTCTCCTTACAGGGACACCCCTGCGTGGCAGGGCACTCCTTGCGCGCATCAGCACTCGCATGAGCCAGCTCCACACGGGTCAAGGAGGCCCGGGGTTTGAACTGTGGACCTCCCATGTTGTAGACGGACACCCTATCCATTGGGCCAAGTCTGCTTCCCCATCATTAACTTTTAAGAATGTAAAGAGAATCTGAGCCCCAAAAGTTTGAGAACCATTGCTGTAGAAATTTCTAACGTAGTCCTCAGGAGGGAGGTGACCAAGGAAAGGTTCCTGGAAGAGGTGACACAGTGGCTGGATTACAGGTAGTCAAATAACTGCTAACTGGTCATGAATGCACAACACTGTGATTATACTAAAAACCATTGATTATATACTTTTTTTGTTTTTGTTTTTTAAAGATTTATTTTATTTATCTCCCTGTCCCCTTGTTGTTCACACTTGTTGTGTCTCTTTGTCTTCTTTGTTTCTTTAGGAGGAACCAGGACCTCCGATATGGGAGAGAGATGCCTAATCACTTAAGCCACTTCTGTTCCCTGCTTTGTTGAGTCCCTCATTATGTTTTTCTTCTTGTGTCTCTTGTTGTGTCATGTTGTGTCAGCTTGCTGTGCCTGTCCATTGTGCTACCTTGCCATCCTGCTTTTCCTCTTTAGGAGGCACCAGGAACCTCTGGTCCCTGCTTTGTTGTGTCTTTCATTATGTTTTTCTTCTTGTGACTCTTGTTGCATCATCTTATTTTGTAAGCTTGCCATGCCTACCCATCCTGCCAGGTTGCTGTGTTCTTTAGGAGGTACTGGGAACTGAACTATGGACCTCCCATGTGGTAGGCGGGAGCCCAATTGCTTGAGCCACATCCACTTCCCTGATTATACACTTCAGATAGATTGTATGGGTATGTGAATATATCTCAATAAAACTGCTTTAAAAAACAAAGTGAATAATCTGTGACTTCAAGTCTTCATATTCCCTAAATGAAGTTACTGTATTTCTTATAAAATGTAGGTTTTAAGTAACCATTTACCATTTGTAAATGATATCAAATTCTTGTCAATTGTTTTTAATATGTTAATTTTGGTTATAAGCTTCTACAGAGACCTTGTTAACTTGAAGGTGAAGGTAAGGTACGCTCAGATGCTAGCATTCAGAAAGAGGAGAAATGAGAAAATATTTGTAAATCATGTATCTGATGAAGGGTAATTATATAAAGAATTCTTATCATGCAATGATAAAAATGCAAATAATCAGATTTTAAAATGGTCAAAGGATTTCAATATATTTCTCCAAAGAAGATATATGAATGGTCAATAAGTACATGAACAGTTGCTCAGCAACATTAGTCATTAGGAAGATGCAAATCAAAACCATAATGAGATACCAGTTCACATGATTAGGATGGTATAAAAAATATTGACAATCATATGTATTGGATATGAGAAATTTGAACCTGTACACACTGTTGGTGGGATTAAAAATAATGCAGCCAACTTTGGAAAAACTGATTGTTCCTCAAAAAGTTAAGCATATAATTACCATATGACCCAGCAATTCCACTGCTAGGTATATACACAATAGAATTGAAAACAGATGTGCATACAAAAATTTGTATGCAAATGTTCATGGTAGCATTATTCCTAATAATTCCAAAGGAGAAACAAACCAAATGTCCAACAAACCAAAATGCTTTTATTCATTCGAGGGAATATTATTCAGCAGTAAAAAGAAATGGCATCCTGGTACATGCTACATGGGTGAACCTTAAGTGTTATGCTAAGTCAAAAAAGCCAGTGACAAAAAAATATGTACTGTATGATTGTTTATATGAAATGTTCAGAAGAGGCCAATTCTATAGATACAAAGTAGATTAGTGGTTGCTTGGGGAGAGTGGTAGGGAGGAATGGAGAATGATTGCTAAAGTATATGGGGTCTTGTTTTGGAGCAATGAAAATCTTCTGAAATGATTGCAAAACTTGTGAATACACTAAAAACCATTGAATTGTACACTTTAAAAAGTGCTATAACTTGGTATGTGATATAATTCATATATCATAAATTCTTCCATTCTTCATATATTCTAGATACCAGTCTTTTATCAGATATAAGATTTGCAAATATTTTTTAACCATTCTTTGGGTTGTCTCCCCATTCCCCCCAATCCACCCCAAGATGACTCCCTTATCTGTTTTCTCATCGTCTCTGCTCGTTGTGTCTGCTTGTTGTCTTTGCTCATCTTTAGGAGTCACTGGCAACCAAACCTGGGAACCTTCCATGTGAGGTGGGTGCCCAACTGCTTGAGCTACATCTGCTCCCTGTCTTTTTACTTTATGGTATCATTTGCAGGACAAAAGTTGTCGATTTTGATGTAGTCTAAT
The DNA here is from genome assembly GCF_030445035.2 of Dasypus novemcinctus. Taxonomy (NCBI): domain Eukaryota; kingdom Metazoa; phylum Chordata; class Mammalia; order Cingulata; family Dasypodidae; genus Dasypus; species Dasypus novemcinctus. The sequence continues at coordinate 7,688,821 of NC_080676.1, read as the reverse complement.
TTGTTTTTTCTTTCATTTCTTGTGCTTTTTTTAAAAAAAGATTTATTTATTTATTTAATTCCTCCCCCCCCCCGTCTGTTCTCTCTGTCTCTTTGCTGCGTCTCGTTTCTTTGTCTGCTTCCGTTGTCGTCAGTGGCATGGGAAGTGTGGGCAGTGCCATTCCTGGGCAGGCTGCTCCCTCCTTCGCGCTGGGCGGCTCTCCTTACAGGACGCACTCCTTGCGCATGGGGCTCCCCTACGTGGGGGACACCCCTGCGTGGCAGGGCACTCCTTGCGCACATCAGCACCGCGCATGGGCCAGCTCCACACGGGTCAAGGAGGCCCGGGGTCCGAACCGCGGACCTCCCATGTGGTAGACGGACGCCCCAACCACTGGGCCAAGTCCGTTTCCCCATTTCTTGTGCTTTTTTTTTTTTTTTTTTTAATTTTTTTAATTTTTATTGACTTTGTAATAATATTACATTAAAAATATATATGTGAGGTCCCATTCAACCCCACCCCCCCACCCCCCCTCTCCCCCCCCCCAACAACACTCGTTCCCATCATCATGACACATCCATTGGATTTGGTAAGTACATCTTTGGGCACCTCTGCACCTCATATACATTGGTTCACATCATGGCCCATACTCTCCTCTATTCCATCATGTAGGCCCTGTGAGGATTTACAATGTCCGGTGATTACCTCTGAAGCACCATCCAGGGCAGCTCCATGTCCCGAAGACGCCTCCACCTCTCATCTCTTCCTGCCTTTCCCCATACCCTTTGTCCATTATGTCCACTTTTCCCAATCCAATGCCACCTCTTCTATGTGGACACTGGATTGGTTGTGTCCATTGCACCTTTATGTCAAGAGGAGGCTCAGATTCCACCTGGATGCTGGATGCAATCTTCCCATTTTCAGTTGTAATCACTCTAGGCTCCATGGTGTGGTGGTTGTCCTTCTTCACCTCCATCTTAGCTGAGTGTAGTAAGTCCAATAAATCAGATTGTAGGTGCTGGAGTCTGTTGAGGCTCAGGATCTGGCTATTACATTGTCAGTCCAGAGATTCAAATCCCCTAAATATATCTTAAACCCCAACATTAACTGCACCTCCAGCACATTAGCATGAAAGTCTTATGAAGGGAGATCCCATCTGAGTCCAGATTCATCCCACATAAACACCATTTCCAAAGAGGGGCCATCTGCCCTGGTAGTTAACCCCATCGGCCATGACCATAACTCCCATGGGTCTCTTTAGCCCTCAAAGGAACCAATATCTGGGGGTTGTATCTGCTTTATCTGTCTCTCTGACTCTGCTCAGTTGTGCATGAGGGCAAACCTTCTGCCAGCCTCCAGACTCTTTTTTAGAAACTTGTAGCCATATAAACTCATTTCTCCTTTATTATATATATACATTGCTGTGGTCTAGGACTCCTGTGAAGAAAAGCTGAATAATTAGGGGGGGGGGGAAAAAAAAAAAAAAAAAAAAAGAAAAAAATAGGATGTGGAATTTTTTCAAGTCAACATTCTTTATCTAAGTTCTTTAGCTAACTTTATCCAAGTTCTTTATCTATCCTTTAAACTCATCGCTATATGCCATTCCCTAGTAAGGGACCATGACATTATATTGGGCTTCAAATTTCGGGGAGTTCTGGATCACAGAGTGTTTCAACAATGGCAATGGAGGGATACTGGTATGAGATACCAATGACAGATGATATATGACTGACAGGGAGCTGTACAGAACATATGTCCAGGGTGCATGGTAATGTTTGGATATACTCATAGTGGCAACAATTAAAAACCACAGTAGGGGGGGTACTGGGTTCCTGGCCAGTGGTGCTCTGTCGTGGTCCCTAGGGGAGCAGCGACAGTCTCCCAGGTACAGTGGTGGGGACCGGGAGGGAGTGAGGGTTCAACAGTGAGCCCCTGATACTAATGACTATGCTTGTGAGCTGATAAACCCAAAATAATAACAAGGCCTAGAGCAACTTTGTGCCTGGGAATTTCCTTCTGTCAGCCTTCATGTTACTCAAATGTGGCCAGTCTCGAAGCCAAACTCAGCATGTAAATGCAATGCCTTCCCCCCAGCGTGGGACATGACACCCGGGGAAGAGCCTCCCTGGCAACGAGGGACCACTATCAACTACCAACTGATGATGCAACTGGAAAATGACCTTATACGGAAGGTTCAATGCGGATCAGCAGAATATCCATGTCTACATAAAATACCATGACTTTAAAATGCTGTTTGACCTAAAGTAAGGGGGAAATGGAAAGGAGAAATGAGTTTCTTGTGCTTTTGATGGCAGATCTAAGGAACCGTTCCCTGATCCAAAGTAATGGAGATTTACTTCTATGATTTTTTTCTAATGTATAGTTTCAGCTTTTAAATTTAGAACTATGATGCATTTTTTAGCTAATTTTTGCCTGAGGTAGGTAGGCAGGAGATCAATATAGGGTCTCTGTAGGTCATTGTTAAGATCATGTAGAGTTTTAGTATGTCATCGTTGTAACGCAGGCAGGATTACAAACATAAGGTTTTATGAAAGGAATTAGAGTGATCTGATTTTTGCTCTACAAAATACTTGTGGTTGCTGTGGTGTGGATGAATTCTAGAGAGGCAAGAGTGGAGGCAGAGAGACTTATTAGGAAGGTTTTGGAGCAAATAGCCAACAGATGCTGATAATTGCTTAGGTTCAGGCTGTATCAAGGGAAATGGAAGGGTTGGCCAAGTTTGGAATATTTTGGAGATAGAGCCAGTAGAACTTAACTGATTGACTGGATATGAGGGGGAGAGAGGATTCAAATTTGGAAAATACAGAGGAATCCAGAATGAATCTTAGGTTTTTGTTTACTTTTGTATTTTTTGCCAGAGTAGCTGGGTGGATGCGATTTGAGCAAGAAGAACAGGAGGACATTGATAGTTTATTTTGGTCCATTTTTAAATGTCTACACACATCCAAGTGAAGGTGTCCAGTTGACAGAGATGCAAGTCTGAAGGTCAGAGAAGAGGTACAGGCTGGAGATAGAAATTTGAGAGTCATAGTGTTTGGTGTTATTTGACATTAAGGACTAGATAAGAATTCCTAGGGAAAAAATAAATGCAGAGAAGAAAAGAAGAATGTGTCATTTCAATAATTCTTTTTTTTTTTTTTTTAATAATTAAAAAAAAGATTTGTTTATCCTCCCCCTTTCCCTCTTCCCATCCTGCTGTTTTTGCTGTGTGTCTTCTCTTCTCTAGATTTCACCGGAATTCGATTCTGGAGACCTCTGATGGGGAGAGAGGTTCCCTGTCACCTGTACCACCTCAGTTCCTGGTTTCCGCTCTGCCTCACCTTGACTCTCCCCTTGTCTCTCTTTTGATGCATCATCATCTTGCTGCGTGACTCACTTGCACGGGGCATTGGCTAACCACACGGGTACTTGCGTGGCACTGGCTTGCAACGCGGGCGTGCTTTCTCTTCTTCTTTTTCACCAGGAGGCCCCAGGGATCAAACTCAGGTCCTCCCATATGATGGGTGGAAGCTCTATCACTTGAGCCACATCTACTTCCCTCAATAATTCTTAATTGTTTTCAGTAATAAAAAGAATTTAAAAGTGTATACTTATATGTCTGTTTTTTATATATATATATTTTTTAATTTATTTCTTTCCCCTTCCCCTTCCCCGCCCCCCACTTGTCTGCTCTCTGTGTCCATTCGCTGTGTGTTCGTCTGTGACTACTACCAAAACATTCCATCATTCCAAATAGGAACCCTGTGCATTTTAAGCCTTAACTTCCTGTTCCCTATTGCCATCCTGTTCCCTAGTAACCTATCTTCTAGATTCTGATTTTA